>NC_133664.1:82921310-83221310 GCF_037893015.1 Macrotis lagotis | reverse complement strand
TTATCAGATTCCCCATATTTGATAATAATGATGCAGCTACATAACATTTCGCTAACTCTTCAATCAACCCCACATGGTAACTATAGACAAGTCTCCAGTCATTACTTGGTTCTGAAAATGATGAATCTCATTTTCTATTTCACAAGCAGAGCATTAACACTGATATGATTTGGGAGCTTTCAGTTGAGTTAGCTATTTCATCATGGTTGCTCTATAAGCTGTCTACTTTAATTAATGTAACCCAATACCTTCGAATGGCCACAGTGAGAGCCTCTGGTGAGCTAGCACAAGGACAAATGACCTCCTGTCGCAAGCCTTTACTTTGGAAGACATTGAGAAATGCATCACAAGAAGAAATAGACCCTGGAGTGGAAAATTCAGAGAAAGAAAAAAAAAATCAGACCATTGAAGTAATATGATTTATATATTAAAATATGTCATGTTATAGAATTCTAAGATGGTGAGATTGAGGTACAAAAGGAACTAGATAAAGAAAAAATGCTTCCTCTCATAATATTGTAACTATGCAGGTGGAAGTAAGAAATATCACCTTTTCAAAGTTCAACAGTAAAATGGACAGAAAAGCAGACTATTTCTATTTATATCTTCACTATTTTTATTGACTGATGTAATAAATTTCTATTATTTGATAAAAAATTGTCTTGACAATTTTACAAAGCACTTTATAAGGGAAGATTTCAATCAAGTCCTCTTCCAAATTAAATGGAGAAATGCTTACTTATACAGGTTTTATTACATGGGTTTTATTTACATAAAAAGTATCTAATTGTACTTCTAGTTTCCTTTCTTTTGGGATGTCTGAGACCATCCTGTATGTAACCTATGGACTCTCCATCTTCATACTTTCCAACCTCTCAGCTCCTTTCTCTCCTCTCTTCCTTCCCTCCTGTGTGAGAGGAAAAGATGTCCCTCCTTGCTGAAGCTCATGCATCTCCCTTTACCCAAAGTACCATTCTCTTCTTCCTCTATGATCCTGCAATCAGATCTTTCACATGAATTTTCATTTTTTTTCTCCTGTCATTTAGCTCTCTTTCTGTGATCTAAAAACTTGTATCATTCCCCTCTAGATTTAAAAAAAAAAACCAACTAATCAATCACAAATCTTTTCTTTGACTCTAAAAATCTACCTAGGCTACTATCCTTTCTCTCTTCTTTTCCCAAGAGCCAAGTTCCTGGAAAGTATAAAACTTTGTACTCACAGCCTCCATTTCACTCCTAGCCACTGATCCTTGTAATATGATTTCTGTCTTTACCACTCTGGAAAGAGTTCCTGACAAGATCACTAAAGATCTTGGCCAAAAACTGTTCCCCACCCCCCACCCCCAATCTCATTCTCTTTTTCTTGCTCTCCTAGCAGCACTTTACATGGTTGTTCACATTTCTTTAAGAGCATCTCTGCCTTTGAGTAACATGACAGTCTTTTGCTTTTCCTCCCATTTTCTGACCATTTCTTTTCTGATTTCTTTTCTGGTTTATCAGTCCCCCTTCCTTCCCTTAATCATGTTGTCCAAGGTTTTATCCAAGGTTATCTTCTCTCTAGATACTGTCTCCTGCATGATTATAGCCATTCCAGTGACTCACATTTTTATTTCTATGTAGATAATTTCTAGTATCTATATCACTATCTTTAATCTCTCTCCTGAACTCCAATTCTATATTTTTCATCCACCTGCTGGATATCTCAGTGACATCTCAAAGTAATATGTCTGAAACACCTCAGTTTCCCCATTAAATTGTCACTACTCTATTTTTTCTTGGTGTTGCTTTTGTTGATTATCATCAGCTAAAATCATAGCCATGGAGTTATCTTTGTCTCATTCTTCTCCCCCCCCACTTTTTCAGGATTGCTAAGTCCTGTAACTTGTATTTTAATAATAAATATCTTATATTTATACCTTCTTTCCTATTCCTCTCATGATTATCCTAGTTCAAATGCTTATCACATTATCTTGACTAGTTTCATAATTTGTAAGTGCTCTTATTGTCTCCAAATGTCTACATTTTAATAAAACTTACATATTGCTATCCCCCAAATCTTATTAACTCCTTTCACTATATCATTCCTCTATTAAAAAAATCTTTTAAAACTCCCTACTACTTGTCTATTAATACATAAATTTCCAACTCTGGTATTCAAGCTCTCCATAATCTGCTTTCATTCTTATTCTAGTGGTTTTTTTCATATAATTTAAATTCATGTATTCTCCATTTCAGTCAAACTGAATTATTCTCCACCTTTCCTTATTCCTGTGTACACCCTATGTATCTCTTTGTTGGCTTTGTTCCAAATGAGTTTGGTGTTCATGATGAACTCTTTATCTCTACCATTTCCATCTTCTGAAGTGCTTGCCTTTCTTCAAGGCCCAACTTTGACACTATCATTATCATCTTCATTAAATCATTCCTTGGCTCCATAACTGAGAGCCATCATTCCTCCCTCCAATTTCTCATAGCAGGCTGCTTAGACCTTTTTCTTATTGTCTTCAGTCTCCCTTTGTGCTGTCCTTCACAATTAATAATATACATGTCCTGTGCTTCATTTTATTTAAGAGTCTTGAAATCATGGTATATAAAAGTAAAAGCAAAACACTTTGTTTTAATTGTTATATTGTGTTTCCAAAGTAGAAAAAAGGTTGATTTTATTATAACTTATGTTAAGGGGATTAAGTTCCTTGCAGGATTTGCCCAAGAAATTTTTTTTAAGTTGGATCCCAAGAAAACTTGTAATCAAATTGATTATTATTCAAAGGTTTTGTATCTTTACCAGATGAGGACTAAAAATAAGAACCATCAGGGGCAGCTAGGTGGCACAGTGGATAGAACACTAGCCCTGAAGTCAGGAAGACCTGAGTTCAAAACCAGTCTCAGACAATACTTAGCTGTGTGACTTTGGGCAAGTCACTTAACCTAATTGCCTTGCAAAAACTAAAAGAAAAAGAAAAAAGAAAAGTCATTGAGAGGAAAACAGCCTTCAGAATGTGAGACTCTCTATTGTAGGTTTTGTCCCTGAGGGAAGAATTCTGGGTAGAGAAGAACATTACTTACAGGGATTTGCTCCATCAGCAACTATCAGCATACGGAGTGAAGAGAGGTTGATATCTCTTTGATCTCGATGTGCAACTAATGCCCAGTGCATGTCTCTGGATTTGACACAAGCCACTTTTGCTGAAAAAAAAAAAACAGATGTTTATGAAAAACTATCAAGCTGCTGTGCATCAGATCACATGCTCCTAACATAGAAAGGCAGGGAAGGGGAATTCTAACTAACTGTGGAATAGGAATTACTGATTGCACAGAAATTCTGTGGATATCAAGCTGACATCTCCTGTTCAAATCTCTGACAGAACTGAAGGTCTCAGGTTCTTACCTTTGTATTGGCAGACTTTCTGTATCCAGGAAAGGGGGTTCACTTTCATTAAAGAATATGGGATACTGATCACATGCATCATATTCATGACACTCTAGAATAAAAAAGAAATATTCACAAGGGAATGCAAGCTCACTGTCTTCACAACATTAACAACCAGAAAAGATCCCACCATATTGCAAGGTCTTTATGGGAAGAATAATTTAAGTACCTGGTGAGAAATTTACCTGGCAGTGGTTTATTCCAATTACTAGGACTTACAGCTAGAAGAAACCATAGAAATCAATTAATTCAACCCTTTATTTTATAGATGAGCACCTTGTGCCCCCAAAGTGAAGGTGAAAAATCCCATTTAAAGTATCTCTGATCCAGTCTATTAGAATATGAAACAATTTTTGAAACAAGGGTTTGGACAAAGTCAACCACTCCAGGAGTGGATCCAGAACATGAATCTCCAAATTCTGTGTTCTTCAACTCTGCTATGCTTGTGTTTTTTGAGCCACAAGGTCTTCCCAGAATAAACATCTTGTTGATTCCTCTAGAGGCCCTGATACCATATGTGAACATCTTTTTACTAATTCCTTTAGACCCTCTTGGGACTGAAAAAGAATGTCAAATGGTAATCTAGTCCTTGATGCCTCAGGTCTAATGGTACTTGGTGGTACTTGAGCCCCATTCTTTTTTCTTCCTTTAGTAGAGGAAGTCATTATCTTTTTAAAAATAAAGCCTTTCCCAAATGTGAAGCTTGATCTTCTCTAGCTTTATCTACTAAAATCTATTTCTTAACCTCCTAAATATTCTGGCATCGTACCTTCAATTAAATAGATCTCTAAAGAGCGGAGAAGTGTGAGATTTACTTTAATCAGCTAGATAGTTCTTCAGTCCTTCAACCAGCTTTGTCAGTAGATATGTGTACTTAAATATTGTGTGATGGGAAAAGGGAGAGAGGAGAGGGAGAGAGAAGGAAAGAGAAAGAGAGACAGAGAGAGGAAAGAGAGGGAGAGAGAAAGAGAAACAGATAAAGATACAGAGAGAATTTTTCTTAGGGTCTATTGAAGTCAACTCTCTAAGTTACAAGAGCTTCTCTGAGAAGTGATATTTTCCTCATTAGGAGTGTCTTATATTAATGACATAACATGTCTAGTTAAACAAAATAGACTAACAACCCAGATTTGTTTTTAAATAGAATATTTAACTATTGGCTATATAGCAGATTTTCTTACCTACATCAGTAGAATTAGGGAACAGATGTGAATAGTATGAAATAATATATAATTCCCCTCAAATGTGTATTTTGCTATGAGATGCTATTTTCTTCTTTTTTATTTGAATAGTCATGAGTCATATTGGGAAAATTCATAGTTATAAAAATAATAAAGCTGTATTGTGACCATATTATGGAAAAACCAACTTAGGGGAAAATAACATGTACAGAGGCTATCCAAAAGTCCTAGTGTAATTTTGAGCTTATTTTGAGATAATATTTGAGATGTGCAACACACACATATATACATATTTACATAGATGCATGTTTCTGCATATATATGTGTGTATGTGTATACTTGTGTATATCTATTTCTATGCCTATATATTTATTTATATACATGAAGTGCTTACAATAGTACAAGACATTGGTAACCAACTGGACAGCTGTCCTATTTCATTCTTCAGCTCCCCTGCTTTCCTGCTGAACCCCCTCTTTTTTCCCCATGCTGAGAATGAACTTCCACTTTCAAAGGGATACAAAATACCAGTCTAAGAAAGACCATCTTTCCCTTTTCCAGGGGAAAGATAATTTAGAAGAAATTTCAAACTCCTTTGCTTTTCAGCTCCTGCGAGGCTATTGGCTGTCATTCAGTGGTAGACGTCAGCCAAGGAAGTAAAATGTCACAAAGAAATTAAAATCAAGATTTTCTCTAGACAAATCATAAAGTGGACCACTGCCATGACAATAATTATATGACCTCAAAAAGTCATTTGCCCTTCGGGCCCTCAGATTCTTCTAATGTTAAATTAAGAGGACTAATTGCAGCTATAGGGTAACTTACAATTCTGATATTTTCCCAATACATTTAACTGGCATTTTTAAGTTCACAAGATTATGGGATTAAAATAAAGAGTTGGAATGAACTTAGAGGCCACTGAATACAATCTTCTTATTTTTACAGGAAATTCAGGGTGATAGAGGTTAATAGACTTGTCTAGGGTCACAGCTATTTTAGGCAGGATTTGAATTCAGGACTTCCTGAATCCAAGCCTAGAATTTTATCCTCTGTACACCTAATTGCCTCATTATCAAACCTTTTATTTATATTATTTCTGTGGATTCTCACAACAGCCTTGGAAGATTGAGAGTATATTAATTTCCTTATGTATAAAATAGGTTTAATAAAGCTCAGAAAAGATTACCCATTCAAAAGCATCAAATCACCTATTTTGGGGTGTCTCAAATATTAGGGTATCCCAAAGACTTTTGGGACATTGTATAATGAAGAATCGAATGCAATTTTCAGGTAAAATAGTGAGTTATTTTCATTAGTCCTACTAAATCTTATTAAGTAATGATCTAGTTAGAGGAGAAATAGAACCTGTTATTAAGGAAGAAAACTAAGGCTGATTTTGTCACCTCCATAATGAAATAATAGAATATTATGATATGATAGAATAATATAACAACTGCTTACAGTTACATAGTGCTTTGAGATTAGCAAAGAATTTTATAAAAACATGATCTTATTTGAGTCTTACAGAAAACCCTGTAGATAGCGCAATTATTACCCCCCAATTTTCAGAAAGAACTAGACTTGGAGAGGTTCACTGACTTGCTTATGTGCATGCATACACACACACACACAGACACACACACACACACACACACACACACACACACACAGTTGGTGTCTGAAGTGAGATTTACACCCTGACCCTTAGATCTGGCACAATCTCCACTCTGCCTTTCACTTTTGGGCTCCATTCTGGTTGAGTGTCTTAGACAATTAATTTCATTCTGGTTTCATTCATCCTCTATTCTTCTTGGAACAATAGTAAAATTGTTGGGAGTGGAGGGGAGGACAAAAGAGGTGAAAATTCTTATACATGAAACAGGCCTGCGGTGATTTCTGCCTAATTATACTAAACATGTTTTTAAAAGCTACCAGCTAAAGAAACAAATAGGCTTATTTCTCTCCCAACATGCTTTCATTTTGGAACTGTCATCACCTATCAGTTGACATCCATAATAATAGGACACATATTTCTGTTCAACTCATGCGGAGTTTTCATTGGAAAATGGGGCAAATAAATGCTAGGCATTTTCTGTCCCTCTTTCTTCCCTCTTCAGCATCATGGAACATTGGATCCCCCAACATTCATAAACATAGAATCATTTTTCTTTAAAAGATGGCATAAGAGAAGAGTCAAGGAAAGTTTATTCAAAACAGATTCATGGGAAAGTAAACTGAATATAAACAAGCAATGGATCACACAACCTCCTGTTCTGAAAAACAGCAAGAGGAGGGAAATGCTCATTTGTTGAACTACAAATAAGTATACAAAAAGCTCCCATCAGCATCTGGAATCTCAATATGTGGGTCAGTGACTTCACCACTGAAACCAGCTTGGTGTTCCTGCCTGGTAAGAAGATGAACTAGCTGGCAATGTAAGTTTAATTTTCCTCTAAAAAACAATTATCATCTTTTCCTAAAAAAGTGAAAGAACTATTATGAACTCAAGCAAAAGCACATCCTTTTTCTAAGAACCTTGAGGGAGGGACATTAATAAATTTGTTCAGACATGAAGCTAAAGTAGGAAAGGCAAAAGTAAGATCATCCAGGGGGTGATCACATACTCACCGTCAGGATCCCATGCCAGAGGCCAACATCCTTCTTGAAATCTAATACATTCACAATTGTTTCAGCTATTTAATCAAAATATCAAAATATAAAAATACTTGTTAGTGTCCAGCAAAGACAGTGGCAAACACAATTTAAAACCAAAAGGTAAATATGATCATCAGACAAATGTTAATTCAGCTTACTTCACAAAAAGTCTGATGCTCCCAAACAGATTCTTAACAAAACAACAAAACATCTTTTATCCTTTCTGAAACCTTAAGTTTCATAGGAAAGGTTAAATTAAAGGTCTTTATACTTGCAGACTTTAGAATGGTTCAGTTATGATTTATGGGAATAAAATGGCAAGGTGTTAATGGGGACAAGGTGTTAATGAGGTGTTAACAGGGATTTTCTTCTGCCTCCATTAAATGTTATGGAACAGGATGCCCACCCCATTCAAAAACATGGAATCATTTATAAGGACAAAAAGGCACAATGGAAAAATTGAAAAAAGTTTATCCAAAAGAGATACATGTGAAAGTGAACTGTATAGAAACAACTAGCAGATGACATTACTGACCTGAAAAACTAACAGCAAGAAAAAAACCCCAAACATATTCAATATTCATCAAAATACAAAAGTTTGTGGGTAAGCAATAGAAATGATGATTTGAAACTTAGATATTCTGGCTTTCAGTTATCATGAAAATATGGAGAAGGTAAGAGGGTAGATTATTAAGAATATTCTACTTGTGACAGCACTATTATCTATCAACCAAAAAGACCAATTTTAAGTGCTTGCTCTGAATCAGGTATCATCCTAAATCCTGAGAAAACAAAAGCTAAAATGAGACAAGTCACTGTCTAGAAGGCCTTTACATTCTAATGAATGTTATTTATTTACAGTTAAAGCACATAGCAAATAAATATACAGTGATGGGGGGCGGGGAGGGTGTGAAGCATTGATGAGTGGAGGAATCAGCCAAGACCTTTGGAAGGAAGGGATATAAACTTAACCCTGAAGGGAGCAAGGGATGCCAAGAAGCAGAGAGGTGAGAAGGAAGTACATTCTTGATATAAGCAGTGCAGTCTATGCAAGGGTTTGGGGACAGGAGAAGCATGTATGAACAATGAAAACAGTGTGCTGGTTTGATTGGAGTGCAAATTAGCTATCCTTCTTAGAAGAGTTTAATGTCATCAGAAAAGGAAGGTCTCTCTAGGCAGATGAGGGAAGACTTTTAATGCCAAAAAAGAAGAGATATAATTTATCCTAAAGGAAATGGGACATTTCCAAGGCTTCTTGAATAGGTGAGTCATGTGGTGAAACTTGTGTGCACCACAACAATATCAATTAGGCAGCCAGGATTGGATGCTGTAGCACGCTTCTGTAGAAGCTGAGAACAATGAATCTCTTGAGTTCAGAAGTTCTCAGCTACAGTAGATAAAGAAAGTCTGGAGTCCTCCCTAAGTCTAGCACCAACATGGTAGGTCCCTGGGAACAGAAGGTCACCAAGTTGTATAAGGAGGGAAAAATTATCTCAAGTTGGAAAAACAGAGGAAAGTAAATCAGCATCAATATATAGTGGGATTTGGGTCTGTGGGTGACATTCTGGGCAAGAGAGGTAGACCTAAGCTCAAAAAAAAAATGGTAGGTGTGAGGGATACTATAGAGAAAGAAGACACCAGAGATAGGGAGGCCCATTGCAGAAGTTCAAGTGATCAGTTCATGAGAACCTGGGCCAATGTATCTGATAAGAACAGGGAGAAGGGTACAGATGCTAGATGGTATGTTGAAGCAAGAGAATTATTAAGACCTAGCAACTGGTTTAATATGGGGGAGGTGGTGAGGAAAAGAGAAGATTCCTAGTGGATCCTAAGGTTGAAGGTTTTTAGTTATCTCCCTATTTGTTACAGGTGTTCTATGTTCAAACTCCATAAGAACTTTTTGTTTTTGCAAGGCAATGGGGTTAAGTGTCTTGCCCAATGTCACATAGCTAGGTAATTATTAAGTGTCTGAAGCCACATTTGAACTCAGGTCCTCCTGACTCCAGGGCCGGTGCTCTATCCACTGTACCACCTAGCTGCCCCCGCTCCAAGGGATCTTAATGAAAAACAAGATACCTTGATGTTATACTGTAGTTTGTATTACATGTTCTTAGTTACTATCCTTTACTCTTCTTTATCAAACTTGTTTGGTAGATAAACAATAGTGAAATGTTTATGCATGTTTTTGCAGAATGATATTCTCAAGCAAATATTTTCAGCAGATGAATAAAGAAAAGGAAGAGAGCAGAAGAGAGAAAAGACAAAAGGACTGCATGGGGAGACTACCACTAATAATGAACTTGAATACTCCTGAGAGATAGCAGTATGTCTGTCCCCTGTTTCTCCAGTAAAGGACTCTAAATCATATATTCTTAAATTGTTTTTTAAATAATCTGGTTTTTATCCCATAATATCAACATTGTAAAGAAAAAAACTTTGAAAGTTAAAAAACTCTAATAGATGGAATCATCAATCATGATGGCAGATACCAATAATGATGCCTACTGCCTTATGTCAGAGAGGTAATTTATACAAGGTGATAAATGAGACATAAATTTTTTGCATATTGACAATATGGGGATTTTTTTTGCTTGACTGTTTATTTGTTGTACAAGTTTCTTCTTTTTTATAGTTTGGGTAATGGGGGTATGAGTATATGAAAGAGTGAAAATTTATGCTTCTTACTTGAAAAGAAATAAAAATTCAATTTTTTCTAAATAATAAATAATTTTGTTTTATAGATGAAGATGCAACAGATAAGTGACTTGTCCAAGTCACTTTTCTAATATATATTAGGAGTAATTTATGCTATGCTTTACTAAAACCAGTAAAGCCTTTGACCCAATCCTATGCTTTCTCCTCTTTACCATATTGCTGCCTCCTTGCTTTGCTGCATTTATTCTTTTTTCTTTCTCATTTATCCTCTTGTAGGGGGCCAATGGATCCACTCAGGGAATCCAATTTAGGAATTCAACTGCTATCACAGGCAAGGATCTGATCCTATCTGAGTCTTATTCTAGATGTAAGTAAATTGCTCTCAGAAAATTTAAAGAGTCAAGTGGAAAGTCAAGGCCCAGGAAAATCACATCTCTGTGGAAATGGACTTGGGTGCAGGCTTGTACCTTCAGTGTAGCCACAGGCCTGGGTGAGGGCTTGACAGTGTGTGAGCAGTGCGATTCTTGTTACAGTCACCCCGAGCACACTTCCGTCTTTACATGTTTTATACTAAAATAGAAAAGAAAAGGAAGATTCAAGAATGTGCAATGTGAAACAATAATAGTTATTTATTTCAAATATGTGTTCCTTGCTCACAGGACTTAAAAACAATCATAAACATACACGATTAGAGACTCCAAATAGCCATTCAGTCTAGTGGGAATGTATCATATATCTCTTACCTCAATATAAGCAGTGTCATTATTTGCATCCTTGATGTGTGGGAACCAGTCCCGAGGAGGTTTAGAAAGGTGCTTGGACTCTGTGACGAACCATAAGAGCTTTGGCCAACCTTGGGAATAAATGACAAACATCTTTTTGGTTGGCACTCATCCAAAAATGAGTGTAGAATTTCTTTTAAAACCATGGTAAGTATTCTTCGGTATGCATGTTGCTCTTCAAAGAATATTTCAAGCTACACTAAGCATATTCAATACTAAAAAAAAAAAAATTCAGTACCTGCTATGGATCAAGTGGTATCCTAGGCTCTAGGTATGTGAAGTCAAAAATGAAACAGTCTCTGTGCTCAAGATGCTTACGTTTTGGTGGGGAACAACAGGGATATTGATAAAATAAATATGAAGTGTGTGTGTGTGTGTGTGTGTGTATATACTTATATAACATAGCTATTTACCTATATCATATACTTATATATAATATATGCTTTTTTGATATATAGATATATCCATATATTGATAAAGCTCTCTACATACTGATTTATAGATACAGCTCTCTATATAACTATCAATGTATAGCTACAACAATATATAGCTATGTAGTGATATGTATGCTCATGCATTATATATGTATAGAATATATATACTTCATATTTACTTATTAGGATAGCCACTGTTCATATACAATATAATTCTTTACATACATATGTGTTACATACATTTACATACAAGTAACTTGAGAAGGGGAAGATGGAAGCACTCAAAAGAAAGGGAATGAAGAAAGGTCCTTGAAGAAAATAACCTTGAGCTGAGTGATAAAGAGAACCTGAGATTCCAAAAGAAAGGAAGAGTACGAGAGAGCACATTCCAGCCAAGGAGGTCTAAAGCATGGAGGTGGGAAATGGGACATCCAGGACAGGAAACAGAAAGTAGGTCAGTTTGGCTGTAACTGAAGGGGAGTAATATAAAAATAATCCAGAAACACAAGCTGGAGTTAGTCCATGAAGAACTTCAAAGTGACAAAAGAAGCAATCTCTCATTTATTATCTAGACATAGGAATCCTCTAAAGGCATCTAAAGCAGGAAAATGATAGGGAGAGATGTGTTCTGACATGCTCAGTCAATGAGACTCTTTAAATGCTGTTTCATTTGGAATATAGAACCAGAAAACAGTGACTCAGAAGTTAGTAGATGACCACCTTACCTTTAAATTGTGGTATCTCCCCTGTTGGGCTTTTTGGCAGTCCTTTATGGCAGGCATCACTAGTCAAGGCCACAGTAACTCCACAGCTTCCAAGTAAAAACCCGATCTGTTGACTTCCTGCATCCTGAAAGAAAAGGACAAAGAGGAGACTATAATTTTTTAAATATGCTGTAAAGAATTTATAAGGTCCATGTTCTTTTTGTTATTGTTGATATAAATTAGATTCTGAGACCCCCCAAAGCAGAAAAATATACTCATACAATTGAAACCCATCATTCAGGCCATTCTGGTAGGGTTGGAGAATTTTTTTTAAATTGTTTAATCTGTAAACTGGTAAAGTGACAGAAAAGATTGCTGCCATTCCCAGACCCCACACATAAAGGCCAAAATAGCACAAGAGAGAAAGGAGTACTGGATTTGGCATCTAGATATCTGGATTCAAATCTCAGCTGCCATACTTACCATGGGCTGGTCACTTACCTCTCAGGCTCAATTTTCTCATTTGTCACAATAAATAATACTTGTGTTCCCTCTATTAAAGGGTTATTTGGAGAAAAGTGTTTTACAAACCTTGAGGCATGACATAAATGGGAATTTTTATTATACCATATTCTCTCCTTATCCTGAGGCTGTAACTTTCATGTTTCTCATAAAATAACTTTTGCACATTAAATGGTCTCCTGGTGGAAAATATTTTGGTCCAGGAGATTGATTCTGGCAACCTGTAAATAGGCACAGGCAGGTCCCATAAGCCTGATTTATGAATGCTCCTTACATAAAAATGGTCACCTGAGGCAGGGACTCATTTCTCTAACTTGCAGGGTCTCAGGAATTGTATTTTTTTTCCAAGTTGGTCTTGCTAAAAATGTTCCTCCTTCTTCCTTGTAATACTATCAATCTGGTCCCCAACATCCCATTTCTAAAGACATAGATAAGTTCTCACAGGACCTTGGATCTAGGAAGCTCTTGCAGATGTCACTAAGTCCAATTTATTGCCCTTATGCATACATCCTTTTGATGGACCCTCCTACCTCCTAGGATCCCTTATAACAAGGCCTTATAGGATCAGTGACCAAACTCCCTCTTACTCCCTGGAGACCCAGGTTTTCCCCCTCCCCAGCCTCTGTGGTGACTGCTGCTGAGCATCTAACTCCCTGCTATAGCTAGATCTACTTATAATGACTACCACATTAAAGGAAATGGAAAATAACTTCCAATAGCCAGAGTGCTTGGGGAAAGGTGAGAAAGAAGAAATGAAGAAAGCTCTTTTGTTGAGGAGCTGAGAGAGGGTATGGAAAAGGGAGAAAGTTGTTCCTCCAAGAGATGGAGTAAGGGAAAATGTTAACTTAGTCCCCATTTTTCCATGGGGGGGGACCTACTATACACTTATTTTCTAATAGCCCCAAAGGAAATATCACTATAAGAAATGAGCTGAAATTGTGGGAAAGATCAAACTTCAAGGCCTATACCCCAAAAGAGATCAAAAGGAGAAAAATTACTCAGGAACAAAAATATCTGTTGCAACTCTTTTTTTGTAGTGGCAAAGAACTGGAAATTAAGGAGAGGGGGCATTAAATTGAGGATGGCTGAAGAAATTATAGCAGATGAATGTGATGGAATACTACTATGCTATAAGGAATGATGAAAATGATAGCTTTACAATTTGAAACTATGCTCAAAGGGCAACCAAATTGCACATACTCTTTGAATCAGCAATAACACTATTAGATCCAAATTCCAAAGAGATCATAAAAAAGGGAAAAGGACCTAAATAAACATAAATATTTATAACAGCCTTTTTCCTGATGACAAATTATTGGAAATTGAGGATATGCCCATCAGTCGGGAAATAGTCTAATAAACTGTGGTATATAAATGTAATGGAATACTATTGTATAACAAGAAATGATGAATAGGCACATTTCAGAAAAATCTTAAAATTGATGCAAAGTGAAATGAGCAGAACCAGAAAAATATTGTACACAATATATCAGCAACACAGTGTGATGAGGAAAGTACTATCCATATCTGGATAAATAACTGATAGACTCTGAATGCAGATCAAAGCACATTTTTTCACTTTATTCTTTTTTTGAGTTTTTTTCTCTTGATCTCTTTCTTTTTCACAATTATAGTCGGACATTTGATGTAGGTTAGCCATAAACTGTGTGATCAAATGAAATAATTTATTCTAAGCTCTTTGTAATTCTTAATGCTTATCATTATTCTTTTAATTATTATTATTTATCTAGTATTTGTATGATAACTTAAGATAGTTGAAATGATATACATATACAATTTCATTTGACTTTCACTACAACCTTATGAGGTATGTACTATTATTATGTGTATTTTACAGATAAAGAAACTGAGGCAAAAAGAATTAAGTGACTTTCCCAAGGCCATACAGTAAACATCTGAGACAAGATTTAAACTTATCTTCCTGATTCCAATAGCACTTCTTACCCACAACATTAACAATATTATTATCATTTTCCAGAGATTCAAAGGTCCAGTTCAATAGGTGGAAAGGACTTTGGTTCCATATACTGTTTTGCCAGCTCTTTTCCCTCTGAACACTCATTTATTTTCAAGTGAATAACACCATAATTCAGTATACTTTGAGGAAAAAATAAGCCTCCTGAAGCAAGAGGAAAATTAAGTTACCAAGTGTGTATAACTTGGCAAAGGTGAAAATGAACAAACTTCAGAAGCCATCTGTTTTTGCTGCATGAAGGAGTTTCTTTTATGGGCATTAACTTATAAGGAACAGGAGAAAGACATTATAATCCTATCCATCAAGTCCTTGAAATGATTTAGGACCAGGGATCCTCATAGTTGCAATTGTCAGGACATTTCCTGCCAAGAATATTATCTGTTCTCCAGAAGCAGCACTCAGCCCCTATGGGTTGCCTCAGGTTTTGCCCAGGAGCACCCTGTTATTTCATCATGACCTGGCTTAAGAAGCTGATTGTGTTCGACTAAGATCAAAGTCATTCCTACTGGATTGATTCCAGAAAGCCAGGATGCTTGCTTGCTCTGTTAACACCAACTCTCCGAGGGGACGAATACGTTCCTTAGGTTCTTTTTCTACTTCATGGCCCGACCCTGACTCTTGAATAAAACACTGTAACACAGGGACCAATATTCTGAACTGTGGCTCTATCTTCCTCAGGGGGTGGTCTGCCAAGGGTCTAGATGAGATCAAGAAGGTTTTGACAGGTGAAGAACTTGGGGAAAGAGGAATGAAAGCTATAGCTAGGGTGAATGGTGGAAGAAATGCCCAGTGTGTATACTATTTTGACCTTCAAGGGATTGGCCATGTGTATCTTTCTGAAAGCAAAGATATTGTTGACACATGGGGCTTTCCTCTTTTAGCAGCATATTCAGCTGTAGTAGGGTCAAATGATCCCTTTGCTTATGTAAAGGCAACATGCCTATAGCGACCTCTGGGGGATTGGATTTCTATTTTTAACATTTTGTGTATCTCTTGACAACTTCATCTTTCTAGTAGGATTCCTGCAAAAAGGGATACGTCCCACCTGGGCTGCATTACCATTATGCATTACCACAGTAGCATTCCATCATTCTTTGAGCAAATCCTATGAAAGTTCCATCAAGCTCCCTTTTATATTCCTTTTCACTATTTATTTTTATCCTGTTTCATGACATTTACAAAATTCTAAGCTCCCTGAGGGAAAGATCTATTTTTTTTCTTTTTAACTATCTAACTCCAACTCTTAGCACAATGTTTATGCTTGATAGTGGTTATTATCTACTTAGCTAGCTACTCATCTAGCCCATCTTATCTTCCAAGTACAGCAGTCCACAATGATTAAGCTTCTTTGATACCTGCAAGACAATATAAAGTTAGATCTAATTTATGACTTTTATTTCTCCTGACACATCATGATCCCTGGGTAAATATTTATTATTAACTTCTGGAATGAGGAGAGGAGAAGAGAGGAGAGGGGAGGGCAGGAGAGGAGAGGAGAACCCAACTTCTCTCCTTCCAAAATCCCCTCTTTCCTTGCTAGAGAAAAATCCCATGTCAGACAGTGGATGAGAAAGATAACAGTTAAAAATCTAAAAGGAAAACAAGCTTTGCTACATAAATATTCAATTATGGAAAGAAAGTATAAGGGCTGAACTCAAAAGAATATCTGGACTCCAATTCTTCCTCTGATACTTAGTCCCAGTGCAACCACAAGAATCTCAATAGCATTTATAGAACAAGAATAATAATGTATATATCACAGGGTTAGGGAAAGGCTCCAATAAGAGAAAGCATGTAAATTAAGCCTCAATCAATTAACTAACAAGCATTTACAGGAGCCTGTCAAGGGTACTAGACACTCATGGAGAAAACAGGCAGGATATTTTACCATCTTAAAAACACTCAATCTAAATCATTATTTTGTTAGTGTAAGAGAATGTCTCATTAGACATGAAATTAATAGGGTCTTCATCCTCATTCAAATAGTGGTAACATCAGGGTCCAGTTCTGGCCATGAAGGGGCAGAGTGACTTGAGAATTCAGGGAGGAATAGGATAGGGCATGGCATTTGGAGCCTGAAAGTTCTAGCTCTATCATTTACTGCCTACATGACTTTGGATAAGTCACTTAACTTTTCAGGGTCTCAGCTTCATCAACTAAGCTCTAAGGTCCCTTCCAGTTCCAAATCTAAGCTATTAAAACAAACAGATGAAGGGTATGATTAAAACATAGGGGGAAAATACTAGGAATGTATCTACCATCTCTATTCACTTCCTATCTCTTAATGTTAATGATCATGACTTCTACCATAGAAGAACAGAATACCATGTAGCTATATCATTATGCTCTATCACTTCCTTCCTCTCCTGTTCCATTCCTTCTGTCAGAAGGCATCAATCACATTTTGGCAGAGTTGCCTCACTAATGAGTAGAAGAATAGCAGGATGAAACTTCTTCCCTGGATTTGAGGATCCTCTAAATGCTCACTAGGCTCAAGACTGCATCGTTCCATATCAACCAAGAAGCTGACATAGTCTGCTATAATGAAAAGATTGACTTTAAAATGACTTGCTCTGCTGAATCAGCACAGAGTGAACTGCAAATTGATAGGCACTAACTTTGAATATCATTGCAGTCACTAGTGGCTAGATCAGAGAAACCCTCAATATGACTAATTTGCAAGGGAGTGTTGGAAGCTGCCAAACTCTGCTACCCTGTCCCAGGCCCACTCAAAATTAGAAGAGCCTCTTCTTTCTGTACTTTCCCCTGCAAATGCAGAATTCTCTTCTTTCTCTTCTTAGAACCCCAGAGTTAGTGTCTATCTTTGCTTCCCATGTCAAGATCTACTTTCAGAGAAGAACTAGAAAAAAATGATAAAATTAATCTCATTAAGGTACAAATGACTGAGAAAGTTGGTAACATTAACCTTCTAAGGGAGATGTGCATTTTAAAAAAAAAAGATAAACTCTTTAAACTGAAGGAATGAGGCTCAAAGAATGAGGAGGAAGAGGAATAACAGGAAGAAAACTAGATTCTTACTTATATACATGGATGCTCCTGGTTGGGATTAACATCTTAAGGTGTTGATATAAGCCATACTTGGATTTTGTTGGCAAGGTCTTGAAAACCTCTTCTGAGAGAGTAACCCTGTCTGAGGGAAACTGTTAGTCATGGAGTGGGAGGGGTTGGCCTGGTTAGTGTTGTATTGAAGCCGAAATCTAAGGATAAAGTCAAAGAGCAGTGATACAGGTCAAAATCTTGTTGAGTTGTAGTAAAGCTCCCCCTTCCTGATCCTCCTCCCCCAACACCCATCCCACCCCAGCAGCCCTCAAAAGACCAAATTCCCTTCTGGGCATTATTTCACCACATCTGGTTTAAGAAGGGTAGTTGGAGAGTTAGATTAAAGGAGACAGGGGAAAGTAGAAGGAAGGAAATGCTCTCTGGTATAGGACATAGCCCAGATTCATGATCTTACAGCTGCAACATATTTGGGTACCTTGAAACAAGTCTGTATTAGTTCTGCCAGCTATGCTGAACTGCCATAATCAGGTGGTCTAACTCTTGGAATTGGTTGCTGTCTCTAAAGGAAGTAAACGAAAACATTCCTGACTAAGAAGAAACACCAATCTCAGTTTCAGATCCTTCTTTCTTTGCCGCTATCTTTTCCATTGCCTGAAATGCTTGAATTCTTGACCTCTCTGAAGTATGTATTCATCTCTAGCCTGACTTTTTGGTTGTCCTGTGGATGTCCTGGTTCCTGACTTTGACCCAGCTGCTTCAGCAGGCTTTCCAGACTTATATTCTCCAGATTCCTGACTACTTGCTTATCCTGAGCTCTAGTCTCCATAGAATTTCAAAGACTGCTCAATTGTTTCTTCTTTTTTTTAGAAAGATTTTAATTATTTTGAGTTTTACAATTTTCCCTCCATTCTTGCTTCCCTCCCCCCACTCCCAAGAAGGCAATCAGTTAGTCTTTACATTGGTTACACATTATACATTGATCTCAGTTGAATGTGATGACAGAGAAATCACATCCTTAAGGAAGAAAAATAAACTATAAGAGATAGCAAAACTACATAATAAGATAGCATTTTTTTTTACTAATTTGACAGTAATAGTCGTTGGTCTTTGTTCAAGGTCTATAATTCTTTCTCTGGATACAGATGATATTCTCCATTGTAGATAGCCCCAAATTGTCCCTGGTTGTTGCACTGAAGGAATGAGCAAGTCCATCAAGATTGATCATCACTCCCATATCTTGTTTCTTAATCCAGCTTGACTTCTGGCTTCCTGGTATAACCCCAGTAATGGCCCACTCCCCGACCTACCCCATTACTCTGATTTGCTAGCTTTGTCTTAGAGGCCCTGGTGGTAAGGTCTAGTTACATAAGATATTGTCCAGAATTTGTAAACTAAAATTGGGGAACTCAGAACTCTTTTAATGAATCTATGGGAAACAAGATACTAAAATAGAACCTGTGTAGTAATGGAATAAAGCTGAGCATAGCTATCTAGATGTAAAATATGGTAAAATTCTGTAAAGACTGAGCAGAGATTAATGTCTAAAGCAGAAAACTTACAATTCCATTAACATCATGTACATCCTTACCAACATGTATTACTGAAGATAATCTCTTAATCAAACAATAAGCATTTATAAGTCTCCTATTCAGCAGGTTGGATGGTGAAGAGACAAAGATAGAAATAAAGCAATCTCTGTACTCAAGAAATCATTTCTAGACAAATGTGACAGAATATTTGGGATATAGTCAATAATTTGGGGAATTAGGAAAGACCTTGTGTAGGAGGGCTTCAAGTTAAATTTCTGCTTTTAATTGCTCATGATAAGATGAAAGATCTAGAAACAGAAGGGACCTCAGGGTCCATACAAATCAACTTCTTGATTTTTTTCAGAAGAAGAAACCGAAGCCTAAGGAGGTTGTGATTTTCCCAAGGTCATAAGAGTAGTAAGTTTTGGGACAGGATCATCACTATGTGAAAATATTGCCTTGGAGCCATCCCTATTGGAAAACATAAAGTGTTATATACTACAATAATTAAGGAAATTCAAATACATTACTGTTCACTAATAATTTTAATGAAAGAACACAGCTTTGGTCTAAACAAAAACAAGTGATTATTGTTGAGAACAGATGCAAACAGGATCCCAATTTAGCAAATTAGCTCATTGCTCTTCTAGGGAACCAGACCTGAAATTCCATTGTATTTATCTTCTCTTGGCTTTACAATAGTATGTAAATACAAGTACATTTTTAGGCCTTCATCTAGTTAATTATAGGAGAAAGATAACCAGGTAGAAGATAGAACTAATGATTTGGATTTCAAATATTAATATCCATGGAGACTAATTTCCCCCCTCATATCATTCAAGTTCTTTAGGAGAAGAAAAGATAAGATTCTTTTATTTCTGCCCTTACAGAGCACATGTCTGCAGAGGCAAAGCAGTAATAGCAACTATAATCACTGGGGAGAAACAAAGAAGAGGATGATTTATTGTTGCCATTTTGTCTAATAAAGGCTACAACTATAAAGATATTGTGAGCAGGATTAGACTATCTCCACAGGAAAAAAAAAGATCAAGCAAATTTCCATCAATAGGCCGCTTCTCCAGAGGCTCAAGTCCCTGCGACTTTTATCACTTAAGGATTCAAATTACTCCAGAACACACCTGGTATCTGCCCTCTGGTACAGAGCTAATACAAACTCAGCCGTTCCCTGGAACTTTAGCCAACTGGATGCACGTTCAGAGACTATTTAAATCTTCTTGGTTAGAGTTTAAAGGTTTTGGAAACAAAAATCTCGCATTCAGATTCAAACTGTTTCTTTAAAAAAGGTATTTTTAAAAAAAACAACCTTAAGTTTGACTAGAAATTAATAGGTTAACATCTCTGTTTACTTTGATCCAGAGTAAAGAAAATTAGTGTAGTTCATTTTCATTTGTTCTATTTAGGTCCCTGGTTATAATTCAATTTAATTCAACAGTAAGCAAAGCCTTTGTGCCAGGCACTGTACTAGACAATAGGAATCTGATCAAGATGGTTGGATGGATGGATGGATGGATAGGAAAAAAAAGAACAAACAGGTAGACAAATTAGATAGACAGAACAGACAGATATATAAAGATGTTCACAAAATATATACAAAGTAAATACAAGCCATCTGGAGGCACAGAGATGATTCAAACATTGAGAGCATCTGAAAATTTTGAATGCACATCACTTCAGAGGCTTCCTCTCTCTAATATAGTATGGAAAAGCTCAAACAAATAATCAGTTTTATAAGCCTCAACACTTACTAAGGTCAGGGTCATAATGTTTAAAGCCACAATACAATACTTTCTTGAATAATTAAAAGGCCTTTAATTCCACTACTGAGGTTATTTTCCTCCAATGAATGCCATTTTGATGGCCAAAAGATGAAAATTCCCTCTTCTCTCTTGTAACTGACTCCTTCTATCCATTCCTCTTTACAAATGCTCACTGTCAATGGGCAAAAGTCAGTCATTCTACACTACTGATGATGTGTATTTGAAATTTTTCATCTAACTCCCTGATCCTTTTTTTTGGTGAGTAGCAACTGACCCCACCATCCCACCATGAGACATTAACAGATTAGACTGTGCTGGCTGAGACATGAAGAGAAGTGATCAAAAAATAGGAAAGATTTCCACCCCCCCCACTATGTGATCATACACAAATAGACACAGACACACATACACAAATGCATAATGGAGCTATCTTCCCATAACTGCCACAAACAAATCTTCTATCTTTTGACCAAGCAAAAGTATTCCTCTTGAGACTGTTCACAGAGCTTGATTTCTAGCTCATTCTTTGTACTCTGCTTCCTGCATTATAAAAAGAAGAGAAATATTCACATTCATCTCTCTCTCTCTCTCTCTCTCTCTCTCTCTCTCTCTCTCTCTCTCTCCCCAAGAACACAGAACTCTGCTTATTCTTTATCCTAATCTGGATTCAGACCACACACATACATCACGATTTAATGCTTCCATCTGATTAGAAAAATTCCCAATAATAAGCTGTTAAAACCTCCAAATATCAGCAAAGAGTCCAAAAGATACATAACCTACTCATGATATGATGTATTATAATGATGCTTTTGACCTTTAGGTAATAAATGTTTTTGGTCACAACTTCAAAAGACTGAAGCACAAAGGAGTTATGATCTGCATTACCAATGAAATCATGGATGTTTAAAGAACTGTAACAATTTTCAATATATTTACTCATTCGTTTTTAAAAGCCTTTATTGAGTGCCAAACACATACCACAAAGTTTCAATTATTAAGAATAACGATTCCTGGAAAATGGTTGTATGTTTTCATTATGTTGGCACCAATTACCATATTTTACATATAATTTTATGTTGAGTAGTCCAGATTTGAATAATGTGACTATTTCATGGAGTTAATTATTTATGCTAATAGGGACCTAGCTTTAAATGACACCATAGGGGCAGTATTATGACTAAAGGATATTTCCTGTCCTCAAGGAGATTACAGCCAATAAATAACAATGAAGAGAGTGATAAACTACTTCAGGGAAATATAAATTAAACAGTATGGAAATTCAGAAGGGAGAAAATAGTTGAGGAAAGAATGCAAGCAGGGAAAACTCCCCTAGAAAAGGTTCTCCCAAATATTTCCCTGTCCTCCTTTGGGAAGGAAGAAGGTGGACCTGAGCTCACCATCATCTTATCTAAAGTCCAGATATGCTTTTTCTACTGGAGAATATTCTGTGATGCATTTATACCACAGAGTCAACAACATCATAATTTATGACTCATATTGTCTGAGATTCAATTCCATAAACATGTACTAAGGGTCTGCTAAGTGTAACATACTGTGGAGGGCTACACAAATAACAAAGTCTATGTCCTCAAGAGGCTGATAATCTAAGGAGACTAATCAAAAGATCTGTGATTTCATCAGCATGAGGATCTCCTATTATGGGGAATCCCTTCAACAATACTAAACCCAATCCATTTATGACTGAGTAGATAAGTCTTAGGGAGCTGATTCCCTTAAAATAAGTTAAGTGCCAAGGTCAGTCAACTAAAAAGCATCACTAGTTGGCTCTGAGCCTAGGGCTTCATGACTCTACTCACTATATGAAACTGACTTAGTTCATACATAATAGATGCATGAATTAGCATAATACTCAGGAGAATATGATAAGAGCAAAGAAGAGATCTGAACAAACTTCCTTGGGGACATTTATGGAAGGAGAGATCATTTCCCCCCATCTTTCCTTTACAGGACATGCTTGAGAAAGTGGAGAAATCTGACAGCAAAGAGGCAGGACTGAGAGATTTACTATCTAGATATTGAAGGAGGTCAGCCTTTGGAGAAACCAGGGCAATCTTAAAAAATAATTAAACTCAAGCTTCCAAAAGCCAAGTGACTGACTCCAGGAGATACATTTCAGAATCTCTTACAGCCTTATTAGTGGGAAGAATGAGGGAAGCAAAGAAGTTCCAGGGACCTGCCCCCTGCCAGAGTCCTTTCAGATCCTGCATTTTGTTGGGTACCTGTGGAACCCTGAATTCCAGCCCAATCACTTCTGTTAGAACAAAAGAGCAGGAACTCCTTTTACCTTACAGAAGTGGGCCCTAACAACTCTCATATTTTTCTGAACCACATTTTCTTAGCAGTCTCTGTTCATGACTTTTTCCACATGTGGAAGCAAGACTGAAGTTGCAATTATGCAATGACAGAGACACTGGCCAAAACTTGGGATGCTATATAGCTTTCTATCCTCATTGTGGGAGGGAGATTGCAAAAACATTCATTCCTAGACTGTTAGGGTCAAACAGGAACTTGAGATGTTTTCCAGGAAATTGAGGCCAAGATGTCACATGATATAATCCAAGTTACAAGGCTAGTTTATCTATCCGGGATTAGAACCAGGTATCAGACTTTCAGTTCTACTATTCTTGCCTTGGCAACTATTTGTGCCATGGCAGCACATGGCCTGCTTGTCATGATTCATTTGCCAGATTCCTTGGCTGTGCTATTTTCCTGCTCTACTCTGATTTTCAGGTTGCTATAATTTTGTGTGCAAGAATAATATATCATTCATTAAATGGATTTCCAAGCCTCAGTATAATCACATATAAGCTTTTGCTCATACAGAGCATTCATCTATTTAAACTAGCTGAAAAACTAATTATAATTCATGGCTTTAAAAACACAGTGAGACTACATTTACAAAACTTCTCTACAAAAGCATATGCTTCACGTATACAAAGTGACTCCAATCTTTTGACACTAGCGTATGTGAGTGTTACACATTTAAGCAAATCCTAAGCAATTCTGTTCATGAATTGGACTCCATGAGAATTGTATATAGGATCAGTCAGAGGACCTAGGTTCAATTCCTACCTTTGCTACTGGCTGCCTGTGTAATGTAACGCGCATGTGTGTGTGTGTGTGTGTGTGTGTGTGTGTGTGTATTGATATATATCTACACACACACATATATGATACATTTTATATATACACACACACATCACTTAACTGCCCTAGCCCTGAATTTTCTCACCTATAAAATGAGTGAATTAGATTAGATAGCCCTGCCAAACCTTCTAACTTCAGATCTGCAATGTTACTATAAAATGTGGGACCGAGATTTAGAGATAGAAAGACATGAGAGGTCATTTTGCCCAAACTCTTAATTTTACAAAGGAAGAAACTAAGGCCCACACTTAATGAGACTTGCCCAAGGCCACACAGGTAATAAATGGTTGGGGCAAAATTTGAACCCAGATCTCCTGGCCCAATGGCAAACATTAGTTTCCTTCTATCGTAGAGATTTCTCTTTAAAGGACTGGGTCTGTGAATAAATGATAGTAGCAAGGCACCTGGATATATAGCAGGTCATTCCATCTATCATCTATGTACTTGATCTACATGATTTCAAACAACCAAATACTCAAAACATGATGTGATTTCCTCATTTTTCATTTCCCATATGGACATTCAAACAGTGTATAAAACACAGCCATCTCCACTCCCCCTCTGTGCCCTGCCAAGCCTCTCCTAGTAAATGGAGCATTTCAAGGCAGGATGAGTAGGTTGATAACGGTCCCCTTTACTGAGATGGTAACTGATAAAAAACCGCAGCGTGTCTCAGAAACAATCCATAATTTGCAGGGCCTCACGATTCATCGCCTGCTGAGATGAAGAGGCACTTTTAAAGAAGGAGTCTGCCTGTTCTTGCTTACACAATAGCCCACCTTCAGTTGCACTATAGTTTGCCATTACTTTTAAAATAGACTTTAATAATAATGCTAGGGGAAAAAATGCATTCTTTACCTTTCTGGTAAGTGGCACTTCAATGGGGACAGGAACAACTTCAGCCAGTAAGCAGCCATAAAAGGCTACCATGAAAGCAGCAGGGTCATTGTTAGGGAATACCAGTGCTACCTGAAAGAGAGACACAAAGCACAGAAGACAATGGGAGACAGGTCCTTACCAAAGATCTTCAGAGCCAGTCCTGTTCCTCCAGATTTATAATCATAATAGATATTTCCATTATGTAGATACATATATTCACAGAGACTTACACAAGCATGTGTTATACATGCTTGTATATATGTATGTGTATATATATGATATACACTCCCATATAATATCTATTACCATAACAGATTAAATCCTAGTACTATGAAGTCATAAATCCATGACTAAAAAAGGTGAGAGATACTATCAAGTCTAATACCTTAATTTTACAAATGAAGAAACCAAGTCACAGAGAGCTAGGTTTCTGACTCCAGCTTGGAATCCAGAGCTTCATTACTCTGATTCAAGTGATATTTGGCATTTGGGAATTCTGTGGGTCATGTGTTTAATAGATACCTCTATAATATCCATACTACTTCTTTATTTTAATAAAATAATTAAGGATACATGCAATGTTCTTTCAACATGGATTAAATTAAGTAACTCAGTATCATGTAGCACTTCCTTAACTGTTAATACACACTTATTTTCATCAGTGTATTAATCCCATGATTAACATGCACAATTACATCAACATTACTTCCTATTAAATTTTGACAATTTGAACAAAATAAAATTATCTTCTCTTAAAGGGAGGAGGGGTAGTTCCACCCTGTTGGTATTGGAGGCTCCTTTTTCCAAGAATACATAAGACAATATATAAGCATCAATTTGTTACTTTTCCCAGAACAACTAGCATCATTGTTGCAGAGGCTAAAACTGAGATAAATGAAGCTGTGTTTTGTTTCTTTCTTTCTTTGTTTGCCAAAAATAAATCATTGCTTTGGGTCCCATTCTGACTTACAATATAGCTTTCCAAAATTAACACTTTGCTGGAAGCAAGAAAACTTTATCCAAATTTCCAAATCCTATTGTTTCATAAAAATTAAAGTAAATAATGCCATAGAAACAAAGAAACCTCATAAATGAAAGTTAAAAAAAAGAATGAGAATGAACTTTTAAAAGAGTTCAATAGCCTATGTTGTAAACCTGGAAGCCTTATTTAAAATCAAAAGCACAATTTGTCTTAGGGAAAGGAATTCTACATCTCATTCTTTTTAAGATCCCAATTTGTCGAAATCAACCAAGGAATTCTGGATAGAACCCACAGTGAGCTCAGAGCAGTAATCTAAGATATTTAGAGAAATGAATTGACAGCTAATTTTTATGAAACTGCAGCATCATTCATTCAGGAATAAATTCTTTTAATCAGTTCTATATTTCCCAGTTATTTCATCAAATACATTTACCCTCAGACTAAGAACTTGCATTGGTAAGAGTATTAAAGAGCAAACAAATTATTGCAAAAGTCACATTGAGATATAAAGGAGACTGGACACCTGGTTCTCAAGACGTCACAGCTTTTTTAATTTGGTTTGGTTTGTTGGTTGATGTAAGGTAACCAGGAATTCCAGAAAAAGAATCTAGCTAAGGATCCTACAAATAGCTACTGATAAATTGTGAAATTCATGATTTTCTTCATGAACTATCATAATTAGGTTGAGAAAATGAGGATGTGGTAAAGTGAAGAAAGATGCTTAAACAATTGAGTTACAGTTCAGAACAAGAGCTTTGGATTTGAGGAATGGTCTCTTTATCCCAAGTCTCTAATTCCTCTCTATTTCCCTTAGATATCTTAGGGCAAACTGAGAAGACTAAAGGAATATACATAGGTTTGACCCCCAATCATTCTAGTTCATCAAGATTTGCTGACATATCTTCAAGAAAAAATGAGCAAGGCAGCCAAACATATTTACAGTTGAGAAATAATGATTATTCTAGTCAGTATGAATGTCCACTGGCACAAAAATACTCCCTACCCGGCAATACCAACTTGGGAGAAAAATCATTAGCTTTTGAAGCAATTTTGTCAGTGATCTGACTGTGGCCTTGGGTTATAAGCATCAGAAGCAGAAACTTTGGGACTTGGCAAGAACTTTAATGGTTATCTGTAATGTCCCCTTTAAAGCTTGTGTTCGCATCCTAACTCCTTAATAAAAAAAAAAAAGAAAAAAGAAAAGAAAATGTCATCCACACAATTGTAGTTTATACACATGCCAACTCTGAATGCTCATTATGTTGAAGAAAAAAAACTTCTCTTTTGGAAAAATTGACAAGATTTTTCATGAAGAGGGAGAATCCAGTCTGTTATAAGAGCAGACTTCTACCAAATGAGTACTCTAATTGGGAGTGCTTATTTAAGAAGCAGTCAAACACAAGTGCCAGATGCTAGGCATGTGAATAGCTTTCCTATCGGAGGAAAAAAAAAGCAACCCCTAAGCAAACACTTAAAAAAAAAACCAACCCATATTTTTCTCCACATTTTATTGTCATTTAATTTTGTGCTCTCCAAACCCCTACCCATATCTCAGTTCAATGCACGCCAGCTTAATCTGCAATTACTATTCTGCTGGAACTCCCAGAATCTGGATGCCAAATTGCAAACAAATAGATTTGGAAACCACCATACTATGACCATGTTTTCATTGTATTTCAATAGCCACATTCCCAACTTCAATTTGAGAAATGCAGAAATATTCCATAAATGTACATTGTCATTCAGGAACTAGATTTCAAATAATTATTCCCAAGTCAGAGGGATTCGTAATCTAACTTAGAATACTAGAGTAAGGGATGGCTAGGTGGTGCAGTGGATAGAGCACCGGCTGTGGAGTCAGGAGTACCTCCTGAGTTCAAATCCTGCCTCAGACATTTAATAATTACCTAGCTGTGTGGCCTTGGGCAAGCCACTTAACCCCATTGCCTTGCAAAAAAAAAAAAAAAAGAATACTAGAGTGAGAAATGATTTCAGGATATCATTTGGCCTAATCTATTATTTTTTCTAAAGTGCAAATAAGTCATTGCTTTGACCTCTATTGGTTTCTGAGGCTGAGAAATGAGAGAGAAGCTCAGTTTTCCTTCATTGACTTCAGTAAGGGAATCGGGTAAAGCTATTTGGCTCCCCAAATTATATATGGTAACCAGTAGACAAGTGGCCTCTGAGGGAGTTTTGTATTCTTAATATATGATCGCATGACCCTACAACTACCATACTATTTTCTTGATGTGGCTGCTATGTTGACAGTTTCTGTGGAATGGTATGTTAGGCAGAATGACCTGAATTCAGATTCCAGTGCCTGCATTAATTCTCTCCTACTGTATACTTTTAGGCAAATCACTTTACTTCTCTCAACTTTTCCATCTTGGATAATGAGGTTAAAAGTATTGTTTCCATTTACCACAAAGTGGTTAAGAGCTAACATATCTGAAAGCACTTTGCTCAATATTTCCAAGACATTATCCTAGGGAACATTAGTAAAGAAGGAAATGCACCAGTTTGTGGTCAAAGACATTCACCTCTGTAGTTGATGCAGATAGACAAAGCAAGGTGTAGATAAGAAATATATTTGTTCCACTTTCCTGGGGAGTCTATAAAAGTGCATGCTACTCCTAGGAAGTACTAAATTCTGGGATTTAAATAATTGTTGAACATTTAACAAGACCTATATGTAATACAGATAATTAACAAAGACTGTAACATAGTGCTTACCCTGTCTCCAGGTCGCACCATGGGTTCTTGTTTTGTACCTAATTTATGTAGAATGTTGTAAGCAACCTTCATACTCCTTGTCCACAGTTTGCCTGTCAACACAAAAAACAAAGTCACAAGTTACTGCACTGCTCATATTTCAAGAATGAAGATTTTTTCTAGTGTAATCTATGCATATTTATTATTTAGGCAAAGTTCATATGCATAGGTTTAAAGAATCGGTCTTTTTTTTCAAAACTACCCAAATTGTCCAACCATTCTGGAAAGTAATCTGGACTTGTAGCCCCAAAGTTACTAAACAATTCATGCTCCTGTTCTTTGATCCACAGATCACACTGCTAGGCTTAGAACATAAGGAGATCAAGGTAAGAAATAAAGGCCCAAAAGACATAAAATATTTAGAGAAATACTTTTGTCGTAACAAAGAAAGAAATGAAACCTGTTAGGTACTCATTAATTAGAAACTGATTAAACAAAACACAGCAAATTACTATTTAGTAACTATGCATACAAAGAAGAATAAAGGCAAGCATGTGAAAATTTATATGCACTTATACAAAATGCGGTAAGCAGAACCCAGAACAAAATTTATTCAGTGACAAAATAGCACATATGTAAAAAGTAAAAATCAAAACTGAATGCTGTATAATCAAAATGACCAAGCTTGGTACTAAAAACAAAAATGCAGAAGTGGGAGATCCAGAAGCATTAGTCCCAATTAGTTTCAACAGTTAAAGTGATACAAAATCTACTTGATTTTACATTACTAAGTCCAATTTTTTTCTGACATGTGGATACAGGGTTAAGACTGCAAGCAAAATGACTAATTCACACTAAATACATAAATATTCTGAGCATTTAAAGTTATTAATTTCTGTAGAACTTTGGAACAGCTTTGGAGCTGACCCTACACATAGTGTGTATTTAATAGATATTTATTGATCAAGTGATTGATCAACCTTAAAATACATAAAGCTCTGTTACAAATTATTTGTAGCAATAATATAAGCTACTTAAAACCTTTAAGATGAAATTAATTCTAAGATGTAATGGATGGCTATGTTAATAATGTGCTCCAACAAAACTTAACACAATTTAACCTGCTTCTTTAGCCTGCTTTTGTCAATCTTTCTGTGTTTATATTTCTGAGTTTAAAAAAAGGCTCTGGTATTATATATATTCCTTGTTTGCTTTGTAACTACCACTGAGGAGTATGGCTAGACCCAAATAAGTTATAATTAAGAAATAGTTTCTTTTAAAAGGATATAGCATCTTCTCAGGAACAAAATGAAGAGAAATAACAGTAAGTTTATGAGAAGAAGTCCCCTCCATCCCAACTCCCAGCAATTGTTTGTCTATTGATGAATTCAGCAAAGCTAATTCTAATTCTAACAGTCTATGAGAAAACTGTGGCTATGTTAATATTCATCTCTTTCCCCCAAAATAAAAGTGATTATCCCATTAACAGCAATTTGTGGGTGATTATAGTCTAAAATCTCAATCTAACAAGAAACAAAACAAAAGAAAAAACTTTGGTTACCAATAGTGCTTTTAGCTCTAGTATAATGCTTACCACTACTTCAGAACTAGCATATTTATTGCAATCAAAATCAGGCTATTGAAAAATGCTATTCATCAAGCTTCAGTGAAAATTCAACTTATTGAAAGCTTCAGATTCTCAGGGTCTCCATTATCATAATCACATACAAAAGATATCTTACAAAACAAGAGTGAAGAGAAAAAAGTAATAATTTTGGCACAATTCTAGTTTCAAGAGGTATAAAGAAATGATGACTGAGTTAAGTTGCTGATTTAAACAGAAAAGAAGATAGTATTCATTGGACAATTAATGAAATCTTTTTCTTCAATGGGATATTAATGGTATTAATTTAGCTTTATTATATCTGGCTCTCCATAAAGAAGTAGTTTAGTTAGGTCACAGATTTAGAGCTGGAAGGAACTTAAATGTCACTGAATCAAACCTCTCCATTTTACAGATACTTTTAAGTCTGGATTTCATTTGTCATTTCCTTGGCAAAAGTACCAGGAAGTGTCTTAACAAAAAAATCCCTAACTTCATCATTAAAATAAATGTACTGCAAACATAAAAAAGAAGGATCTTTCATACCAAAGGGAACACAGACAGAATCACCCAAGATGGGTTAGAGTCTACTAATAAATAACAAATATTTGGCCATCATATTCTGCAACTCAAAGAAGACAGGTGTACAAAGAAGACTACTTTATCCTACAAAGCTGAGTATAATTCTAAAGGGGAAAAATGAATCTTTATTGGCCTTTCAAGCATTTATTATGTAAAGGGCAGAAACTAAGTAGGAACTTTGAAAAACAAAAACAAAAGCAACAAAGACAATTTCAAAAGATCCTGAGGAAAGTAAATTTATTTGAGTTAATTGAAAGGGGTAGTATGAAAATGCACTGCTCAAATTTTACTAAGGAGAGAAGAAACAAATGTCCCAAACAAATGATCCTGAAAGATTTAAATGAGAAGATAAGAAAAACAGAAATTATGAGGGATATTTTGCTTCTATTCTGAGGCTTTGGATAGGGAAAAGAAAATAGAGAGTAAAAAGGATAAACTGCACAGAAAAGAGAAAGATGAGGATAGAATTTACTATTTCTCTTCACTAGAGTGCTGAATGTAAGAGGCTACAAACATGGAAGAAGGGTTGATGGGATTGGGTATCAAATGAATCCCACTCATATGAAACAGATAAAGAACAGCTGAATATACACACATACAAGAGTTTGACATAGAACTATATAGAATAGGAAAACAAGCTGGGATTGGGGTAGAGAGTGGGAGTTAAGAAGGAAGGTAACATTCAGGAGGGAAAAGACAGAAGCAAAACAAACTTCTAATCCTGAAAGTAAAATTTCAAAGGAATAAAAAAGAAAATCAAAGAATACAAATCTAAGAGAGAATTGAGAAACAAACTTCGGTATACAAATTCGATACATTATATGATCAATTTAGAAACAATGATCCATATACAGATAATTTGACAATTACAAGTGATTCACAGCTATTTATTAAGGCAAATTCTCACAGACCTCTCCTTGACAACAATTATTAGCTTCTAACATCGTAGGTGCTTGAAGGTAATAAACTTTCATTCCTTTATCTTAAGATAATATAAATCAGATTATTCTTTCTCCTGGAATAGTCTCAAATGATTGCCCAGTCAAATTCTGTAAGGACATCTCTCATTTAAGTGGAACAACCCTTACTCCTTATCCTTGCTTTGTTCACTCACTTCAAGCTGCTCTCATACTGGAAGTGCTAGATAGACTATACCACAAGGTTACAATCAGCTCCCTCAATGTTCTAGGGTTAAGTCTATTGGGAGAGATAGATATCCCCTACTCACTACTCTAGCTCTTAAGTGCCTAATCAGTGCATTTCCTATCTTTACAAACAGTCACAAAAATGATATTTTTGAATCTTAAATATAACAATTCATTTTAAAAAAACAAGGGAAATAATATTTACAGGTACTAATATATTAAATCAAATGCATAAATACTAGTCCAATACATAAATAAACTTGAATCAGAGTTTCCCTAAGAGCCAGGGCTGTGTTTGCCTTTCTTGGCATCACAACTGAAAAAAAAGTCAGAGAGGAGGCACACACTTATAGGAAGCCAGCGGGGAAACATGAAGGGGAAAAAACACATTTGTTTAGGTTACTCACAATTCTAGTGGACAGACTTCAATGTTAATGTTCTATTCATGAACTAATGGATGTGTGCCAGACAAAACTGCTATTCTTGTTGCTTATCATTCTTCAACTTGGGAAAATTCACCAAACTGGCTATTTCGGGGTTATATAGAGTAGGTTAGTCAGTTATTATTCACTCAAAGGTGTTCTGAATCATCCAGACATAATGGGCTCACAGTATCACAGTTCAGGCAGAGTCTGAACCAGCTCACCAGGGCACCAAAGTAGCAGAAAAGTCTGTACTGCCTTTTCTTCTCAAGTTATAGTGGCAGCAGAAGCTCTTTTGAGAAGTTTGACTTCAAACCTTAGTTATCATTGATGGCCAATAGCTGTCACTGAAGGCCTTGAACAATGAAAATCATTCCCTCAATGTACACCTACTGCTTTTTTGAAGGCTTCAACCTGGTCCTCCATTTCTTGTGTTTCTTTATATTCATTGTTTCCTACTTTTTAATAAATAAAATCCTTTTCTACCTCTTTGGAACATTAAAGTGTTGTATTACTACATTAGGTATTACTGTACACAAGAAGATGAGTCTTTATATTTATATCATTTGTCAGAACTATTCAAATACCATTTGAAATTTCAAATGATATACAAAGACTATTAAAACAAAATTATTTCGATCCTTTTATATCTCAAAACATCTATATTAATGAAAATATCTTATATCTGACAATGTATTTTTGTTTACATGAACACTTTTTTCCCCTGTTCTTTTCACCACTAAAAATTTCCTTACATAAGGAAAGTGCTTTTTAATTATAAAGGTGTTATATATGAAAACTATTATCATAGTAAAAGTGTTAAGGTAGCCAGTTAGTATTGTGCATTCAAGGTTATCTCTGAAATCAGTACTTCCCTGAAAACAGTACAGCTTTAAGACCACAGCAAGTCATTTGACTTTTTAGTGGGTCCCAGACAATTTTCTAAAAGTATAAGTTATAGAATAGTTGATTAAAGTCAGGGAGAATTTTTACACTGAAAACTCACAAATGAAATTTCAAGTCTGGCTTAAGATGGGGAAGAGATATAATAAAAGATCCTTACAAGTTTAATTGTCTTGAGAGCTAAAGGACATTGTCCTTCAGAGGGCAGTGTGGTATGATGATGTTAGTTTGTATTGCAGTTACCTGGATGACCTAAGGCAAATCACTGCAACTTCCTGTGCCCTCCGTTTCTGCATCCATAGAATGAGGGAAATGAATTAGATCCTTCTAAGGTACAGTTCCAAATCTCTGATCCCATGTTAAGGACCTATGATAGATACCTTTAGGAATATGTACCATTTCTTTATAGTAAGTGCCTATTGTAGCTCATCCTTATAAACTTGGTTACAACATCAACCAGTGTGGCTCAATGAGAAAATGTTCATATTTATAATACTTTCCTTTAAAATATAAAAAAAATATGTAACTCAAAAATGCTTTCTACCTGTGATAATTTTTCAGGATGAAAATGAGTTTAATTTTTTTTTTTGGTTCTGCTACAAAATTTCCCTTGCTCTTGTAACCCATAGTGGGGAGAGGGGTTATACTCTGAGACTATTGTGAAGGAAAAAGTCAATTAATTCAGACCCCATTAATATATTATTCAAGCTTAAATTGTACTAATCATTACCTCCGCATGACCTATACAGATAATTTGCTAAAATATTAATAGAACAAACAAAATCACAGGGGAGATTTTTAATGTAATAAACAAAGCTTTTGGGTAGTTTTAACAGTCTCACTAGCATGCAGATGATCTAGAGTCTTGAAGAGGTGGAGTGAGAGTAGAAAAGGAGATTATATTCATTACGTTGGACACTTACAGCTTTGACAGCCTTTTGTCACTTTATGAACATTAAGTATTTTTTTCATAGCTGCTCAACACAGACGAATCTTCCCTTATTACCCTTGGAATTCAAATAAAGAACATATATCTCCAGGTAAGTCCAGAGAGCAGTCTACAGTTGTGTTCCAACAACTGACTGATTGCCACAGTCAGGTTGCACAGTGGACAGAGTGTTGGACTTAACAGTCAGAAGATTTGAGTTCAAATCCTACTTCAAACACTTATCAGCAAGTCACTCCCATTCTCTGTGCCTCAGGTTCCTCATCTTTAAATAGGATTAATAATAGCAGAAGGCTTATATCTATGACCTCCAGTATCTAGTTTTCACTGGGGTAACTCACCAATCTGAGTAATTCTCCCCCAAGCCTGAATAAATTCATGATATAATTCTATATACTCTTGGGATTTTTATCATCTGCCTTTGCCAATGTTAAAAAAAAAACTAAAATTCTGATTCATAATGGAGCATATCTTATATTTGTCCAATACACTGACACATTAAGAGATCTTATTCCAGAAAGGGCTCTTCACTACAGCAGAATGGAGTACTCTATTAATGGGATCGTCAATAAATGAGAAGCACAGAATTTCAGCTATGCATTAAGTGGGTACTGCTCAATAACAAGTCAACTCTAGGTTTAAAAGCTTCCAGGGTATAATAATGCTTTTTGCTGAACCCCAAGACAATATCCTCACACACAGAGATATGAAATAAAGGCTTCATACAATGAATCTTTCTCCTATTTTTCCCTAGTGAGGGTAAGAGGGAAGGAAATGTTTTTTAAAATTATGGATTAAGTTTTAAAGGGAATTTACCAAAAGGTACACATGTTTTCCCAGAAAAAGACAATCATAGCTCTATGGTAAAAGAAGATATATGTCCATAAATCATCAATCAAAAGAATTTTAATGGGGATCAAAATGCATAATTGTGATAAATTTCTTTCTTGAAGCATCTTCAAAACATGAAGTACTAGAGATGGACAGTCTAAGAACCATAGAAAGAGTCAGTGACTTTGATCATACTGCTAATCAAGTTTGGAATCCATACCAGTTAGTCTGACCATCACTGAAATGAAAATATATATGAAAAAATTAAAAGCCACAGTTAATGGAAACCGTAGGGATGAATATTACATTTTATGAAAACAGAGTTCTCCCTCACCACCAAATCACAATACTTTAAAGTTAGAAAAGACTTCAAAAGCCACCTAATTCAATGTGAACTTCAGCTTGAATTCCAATTCTGACATTCCTAACTAGGAGTCATCTTTCCACTATCTAGTAACCTCCAATAAATAAGAACTTCATCTTTTCCTAGGCTACAATTCTAATTTTTAGACTCGAAATCTACCAGTCTATAACTTTATCCACTGCCATACAATCCTGGATTTTTCACACTAAGGAGAAATCTAGTATCTGATTTGGTTCACTGAAATAATTTTGGATCCCAGTTCTGTCATCTAAAATATACCCTATCACTCCCAGATTTGCTTTGTCTGAAAATTTATGACAATCTATGACTTCATCCAAATTTCAGATAAAAATGTCAGATAATATACGGTCAAAAAGAGATCCCCTGGCATTCTCTATTAGAGGCTTATTCCCTGTCTTCCTGGTTAACAGTTTCTCTTAAAGAAGAAATTCAAAAAAATGTTAAACTTATCCACAAGTCTTAGTTTATAATATGCCCATATACATCCTTGCAAAAAAAAAATCTTCTTTCACTAGCTTTCCCCCACTTTCTTTCAATTTAAAAAATACTATTATATTTCTTCCAAATACATGTAAAGACAAATTTTTAAATTGATTAAAAATTGAGTTCCAAATTTTTCTGCTTCCCTTCCTTACCTCTTCCAGAAAATGGAATGCATTGATTATATATATATATATATATATATATATATATATATATGTATGCATGCAATCATGTAGAACATAATTCCATATTAGTCATATTGTGAAACAGACCAAAAGGGGAAAAACAGGAAAAAATAAAGAAAAAATAGTATGCTTCAATTTGCATTCAGACTCCATCAATTCTTTCTCTGGATGTGGAAAGCATTTTCATCATGAGTCCTTTGGAATTGCCTTGGATCATTGTATTGCAGAAAAGAGCTAAGTCAGTCATAGCTGATCATCACAAAAATGTTGCAGTTATGTTGTCCTGGTTCTGCTCATTTCACTTTGATCAATTGATTATTTTACCATTTTTTAAATCAATAAGAAGTTATTAAGTACCTACTGGGGACTAGGTACTGACCAAAGTGCTGGGGATATGAATGACTCTTCAAACTACAATATTTTAAATGAAATGATCATTTAACAAAATGTTTATTGAATTAAGAATGAATGAGAATTAAGTGAAATGTGTGTATTTTTTTGACAGGCCATTCTTATTTAATATCAGATCAGACCTTTTATAAGAGCAGCACAGTGGGGTTGAAAGTTGACTTTATTTGGAGTAAAGGGAGAGCTGATTCCTAGTCCTTTTATTAATTTGGTGGTTATGGGCAAGTTTCTTAACCACTCTAAACTCAGGTAACTAATGTTTTTAGCCCCTGTGCTCTGATAGATGAGTTTCTACCTTATCTTACCTAGAATTATACTTTCTTGATCATTTTAAAATAATACTACAGGCACTCTGACCATCTGTCTTTTTCCATCTTTCCTTTCTCCTTCCTTTACAGAATTGATATGGAAACTTCTATCTTATCTTAACCAGAACCACGCCACTTCCAAATCATAACATCAGTTTATATTCTAGTTCCCTTTTATGAACCGACCTCTCCCATTAGAATGTATGATCTTTGGAGGCAGGGACTGTTTTATTTGTCTATTTATATCTCCAGTAACCAGCACATAGCTGGCCCTTACTAAACCCTTAATAGTTTTTTTTCATTCATTCAGACTATAACCTAGATTATATATGAATTCTGATGTTAGTAGAATACATCCTAACTGACTGAATCACATGTCCTTGACATATCAGCATAATTGAATGTTACATACTAAATTATAGTATTATATTTTCTAAAATATGAGTTTCTTTTTTGATGCATTTTCACTATCAGTAGTATCTGAAAAAACAAGATTTGTGTTTTACTTTTTACAAGGGTTACATAATCATCTGTCAATTTCCAGCTGTTTTTTTTTAAAAAGCCCCTTGATGAACATTTCTCCTTGACAACAATACTCTGCCACCTAGTGGTGAACAGGGCAGATGCAGGCTTTCAAAAATGTTTAAATCTATAGCTACTGCAGGGAGAAAAACTATGATTTTTCTCCCTTCTGCTTTCCAAAGTTCCAGAATTACAGGAATATACTAGCAAAGACTTTTTGTAAGTTTTTCAAACATATAAGAATAACTAAAGTAGCCAGAAGATCTACTCTGGTGTGTATGATCATGTTATGTTTCAAAGCATTGATTATACTAATAACACTTAATAAATAAGTTCACTATTAAATAAGTGAGAATACTACTTAAAATAATCTCTGTTCCTAGATGGTAATATAAGACAGCTAAGGTAGTGAACGATCTGAGTTCAAATCCTAATTCAAGTACTTCATTAATTCTGACCCAGGACAGCCTATTTCAGCCTCAGCTTCCTCATCTGAAAAATGAGGATAACAATAGCACCTACTTCCCAAAATTACTGTGAGGATAAAATCCTATAACATGTGCAAAGTTCTTTGAAAATATTAACACAGTATTGATTATTAAATGCTAGCTATTATTATGAGACTAATGTGAAGAATTGAAAATGTACATCACTTTATTTGGATCAAACACCAACATTGTGTGATAGATACTATATATATATATATGTGTGTGTGTGTGTGTGTGTGTGTGTGTGTGTGTGTATATATATATATATATATACATATACACACATATATATATATATATTGTCCCCATTTTCAAGATTAAAAACCTGAAACTCAGAGGAGTTAAGTAACTTGGAGACAGATACTACTTTGCAAGCTTTCTTACATTTCCTGTCATGATGCTGAAAACAAAGTGGCTCTTAAAAAAAGAAAAACAACTGTTAAAAGGTTAGCGGAGAATATGTGTGTTCAGGGTAATGGTACACTGACATCAGGCAAATAATCCATTCTGCTTATTATTATTATTATTATTATTATTATTATTATTTAGGTTTTTGCAAGGCAAATGGGGTTAAGTGGCTTGCCCAAGGCTACACAGCTAGGCACTTATTAAGTGTCTGAAACCAGATTTGAACCCAGGTACTCCTGACTCCAAGGCCGGTGCTTTATCCACTATGCCACCTAGCTGCCCCTCTGCTTATTATTAACTTGGATCCTTTTCAAGAACATGCACATGCAGAATTTACAGGATGCCAGGTCACTAAAAAAGCTAAGTTTGGGATTTAGATCAGTTATTGCTGGGGTTCTTTAATGTCAGCCACAACTTTAATTCTGCTAAGTAAGGTACAGCCTTCACCTAATAATACCAAAGGCTAATAAGATTTCTCTCAAAAGGAACTGGAACTTCCAATCTAAATTCTCAATATCCAACTCAAAATTGTTCTAAAATGATGAGGGGGAGGGAGGAGAGAGGGAGAATTTTACTTTCCTTTCACTGTACAATGATCATACTGGGTAAATATAGCAACATACCACCTCAATAGATTCATTACCTAAAAGAGTCTGGGGGACCTTCAGGGACTACAGCTTTAAGATAAATCAGCAGTGTGATAAAATAGTTAAGAAAGCTAATTTAATCTAAGACTAGAAAGAGAGGCAAAGAACCAAGGTCTAAAAAAGTGACAGTCCCATTGTTCTCTTCCCTGGTCAGACAGTGTCTCTAGGAACAAGTTCACTCTGGGAAGTCACATCTTAGGAAGGACGATGATAAACTAAAGAATATCAGCAGCTTGGATGACAAAGTATCAAGATCACATAGAATAAGGATTAGGGATGTTTAATCTGACAGAAGACTTTGAGTAGAACTTGGAGGGACAAGAAATAATATCTTTTCCAATATCTGAAAGGCTTTCATGTGAAAGATGGTTTAAACTTACTATAAATTTATTTAGGAGGCAGATCTAGCAGCAATTGGATACAAAGAGGCATCCATCGGACTAACAAAGTTCTGAGGTCCCCTTGATGATTTTAAGCACCATTTTGTACCACCCCACCCCAGCTATTTGTGACCAAGGGAACTTTTCAAGACAGCTGCCTTTGACTTGGTTATATCTCATGACCCCTTTAATTGTATGCAAGTAAGAGTGGAACCATTGGAGGCTCAGAAGCAGCAGTTATATCTCCAGAATCTACCTGAACAATCCCTATCCTCAAGGAAAGGTAGGGTTTCACAGGTAGATGTTTCTTTCTGTGCAGCAGAAAAAAACTGTTTAGCTAGCTAGTTGATATAGATATAGACATGGACATAGTTACAGAAATAGATATAGATATAGATATATAGTATAAACCTCAGTAGACCCACTAAACGTCAGTATTCCCTCCATTGGTGAACACTACAATCCATCTTATGCACAGGGGAGAATTAAATTTTGTCCTTATATAGATGAATTCCTTTAAAACATTAAATATCATTATCCAAAGCAGGATATAAGGAAATAGAGCTACCATAAACCATAGCCTCCTACAATTCATTCAAAGTACCAAATCTTGATCCATCAGTGAGATCTTCATGTATGGAACAATGGTAGTGAGACCTCCTGCTCATTCATTTTCTTTGGATGGAATAGCCAGAGAAGCTTGCAAAGTAAGGTCCTCTTTTCTATTTCATTATAAGACTAATACACAACAGCAATCGTTTTTTTCTGTTCATCTGCTATATAGCAAGCAATACAGAAATTGCTTTTAGTGTTCCTACCTATCTCCAATTACAGGGTTGCAAATGGCACACGGACAAGATTGAGAGGGAGAAGGAAAGAGACTAGCCTAAAATACCACATGGATAGACATGAGACATTTGGGCTTCGCTTAGCAAGTTGGTTTCCTTGACAACAACCAATCAAACAGGAGACTCTACTGTGTCAGGCAAGGAGGAGAAAAAAAAACCCAACCCACTCCAACCACCCACTTTCTGTCCACCCACAAACCAAAGAGCATAATAAACGTAGCTGAAAATATTTGTCTGCTCCAGTTAGCTAGTTACAAATAATTTATTATCTGTATTACTTGTATTGAATGAAGATTTTTTTTTAAGATAGCTTTTCTTGCTTTGTAAAAAAATTATTTTGGGAAAGAATTTTTTTTTTGTTTCTTATGAATGAAACAAGTCAATGAGTTTTAACATATTCTTTTGCCATTTTGTACTATGGGAACTTATTTCATTCAAGAATAGCATATATATATACTTGAGCTGGCAGAATCCAGTACCCTTGTGCTTGCAGTCATTAGTTTTCATACTACCCTGATTTTCATTATGTGTACATTCCCAGGGTCCTGAAAGATCCTGTCCAATTCTAACATGTTAGAAATTATTAATTAAGTAAAATGATAGTTCAGGTAATATGCCAAATTCTGGGGGGGACAAAAAAGGCAAAAACTATCTCTATCCTCAAGGAGAGAAAATATATAAATAAATATATACGGGGTAGACAGAAAGCAATCAGAGAGGGGAGAGCCCTAGAAGCCCGGAGAACTGGAAAAGTCATCCATTAGAAGATGGTCTTTGAGCTGAGACTTTAAGGAAGCAAGAGAATCCAAGAGATAGTGGTGAAAAGGCAGAATATTTCAGACTTGAAAAGAGAGAAAGAAAAGCTACAGAGATGGGAAAAAGGACAGTATGCTTGAAGAAATGCAGGTAGGCAGTAACATGAGACCAGGAGGGATAAAGGGACTTAGCTGATAAAACTAGTCAGTGTAAAGCTAATGCCCAAAGCCGGGTCTCTTGGCTCCCAATCCAACAATTTCCCTACATCTCATTATAAGTCCTACCTATTCCTACTGAAAACTGAATATTTTTCTTTAAATAATTTCCAAACTCAGTGATATAGGTAGCAGAAATTAAATGTAGCACAGGAATAAATTCTAATCGGGCTTCCCTCCTTTATATCTCATAAAACTGATTCACAGTATGTTCAAAATGGTTGAAAGAAACATTCAAATCAATGCAAAAGGATAAATTGGAGAAGAGAAAGAAAATAAATGCTTAACCCTGAACAATTCATTTAACATCCTCCATTTCTCACACCTTACCCTTAATCCCATAGACTCTACCTCTGATCGGCTGTCATGAAATTCTCTGCCATGCTCCTGTACAGGTATCTTAACTTTCTTCCCTCCCCTTTTCAATTTCTTTTTATGCATTATCTTTCCCACAATAAAATGTAAACTCCTTGAAGGCAGGGACTATCTTTCTATTTTTCTTTTTAATTATTTTCCCATGGCTTGGCACAGTGCCATGGTGCTTGGCATAAGTTGTTTTATTTTACTTGTTAGTTTAAAATTAAAAAAGAAAGTACTTGTGTGTGGAGAGAGAGAGAGAGAAAGAGAGAGAAAGAAACTAAGTCTTAAAGAAATTTTACCACCCTACAGTTATGCAATTACTTTTTGCCTCATAAAAGGTTACTTAATCAAATGAATTATACCCTGGCCTTGATGCTTAACTATATCCTTTCCAGTTTAATTTTCTCAGTTAAACCCGAAACTTCCTAAGAATAGAGACTGTGAGAAAAAGAAAGATGGGGGAGGTGGCTAGCCATAAATACTTGAATGAATCAGACTATATTCTATCTTGTACTCTTCTCTAAACATGACTTGGTGTACTTCCTGTCAAACCCTGTTTTCATCTTTCCTTTTTAAGTCTTCTTGTTTTGCATGGGTTGTCCCCCATGCTTAAAATAGTCTCCTCCTCTACCTCTACCTCTGGCAGTCTTTCCTATCCTTAAAGCCCAGGCTAGATACCACATCCTTTCTAGTCTCCACTTCCTTTGTATCTTTTCATTCAGAAACTCTTTTCTCTCTCCCTCTCACATCTGCACATTTGTCTTATCCTTCTTTCCGAGTTAGCGGATCCAAGGGGGTGGGGGTGCTTCAATTATCTGTCTTCATATCCCAAGCACCCAGTAGAACACCCTGCATACAATGGGTTATAGATTGGATGTAATGGTTACTAATAGATTCAATGGACATGATTCTCAATCTATAAGTCAGTCAGTAAATAGGACAGCAGATTTCGGTTGTCAATAAATCATTAGCCCAGGAACATAAGCATCAGCATTCACTGAATGACTGCTGAGCAACATCCGGCAATATTAATCTCTTTTAATCATACCAACATGGTGCCCCAATGAATATGGCAGTGAGGTCAGCAGTTATTCTTGATTCTTTAACATTTCTCATGAGCTAAAAACTGTAACTAGGAACAAAAGTTATCAGCTGTTAGGCTTCAGCTGGATGAGGTCAGCTCTACTTTCACACTCATATAAAGCAATCTAGAGTACCCAGAGAAATTATGTTATCAGGTATTTTGCAGAAAATACCAAGGTGAGGCAGCATAGACATCATGGTGCTTAAAAATCAAATGATTATGTGTGAATGGTGTATGCTTTATATAGTTGAAATGTATATAATGCTTTAAAATTTGAAAAGCTCCCAAATACATTATCTTTCAGCAAGGTGGTGCTCAGACCTTGGATTCAGGAGGATGGGAGTTTGAATCCTGCCTCAGATATTTACTAGCTGTGTGACCCTGGGCAAGTCACTTGATTATCTCACATCCAGGGCCATCTCCAGTCATCCTGATTCCTATCTGGCCACTGGACACAGGTGATTCTGGAGGGGAATATGAGGCTAGTGACTTGGCACAGCCTCCCCCTCATTCAAATCCAATTTATGTGCTTATCATGGTATCACCTCTCTGATATCATGGTCTTCTTTGAGAATGAAGGACAATCACCATTATCATCATCATCATCATCATTATTATTATATTTGCAAATAAACATATACATGCAGTTGTCTATATACAAAGATATACATATAGGTATGAGTGTGCAGGTATGAACACTACGATAACAGCTGTTTTCCCCTTCTCAAAGCTGTGTGTGTGTGTGTGTGTGTGTGTGTGTATACATATATACACACACAGACACATATATTCACACTATGAGTCAAAACACATCCCCCATCAAACACAAGAAATTCACATTAGAAAATCCTTAAATAGTCGGCAGATGATTGGACTCACTTCTAAATTAAGTTGATTAGTAATGATAATTTTCCTTTTTATAAGCCTGACCTCTAAGCAGAGATGTTATATTTTTGTCTAAGATGGGCAGCAAGTACCTACTTAATGACGTTTTTGTTAAAAGTTACATGGATTCAGTACTTTTCTCAATTGATGGGCATGGTCTACAATCCAGACCATTCTCTTTCACTCTTTCTCATATTCTCTCATATTCTCTCATATTCTCTCATATTCTCTCTCTCTCTCTCTCTCTCTCTCTCTCTCCTATCTATATCTATATTATAATTTCTTTTGTTCATTAATTCTGACTCAACTACTCAACTAGTCAATTAAATAAAAGATAAAAATAAAATAGTCATTTCTTATTAACAACCAATCTTTTCAAACTCAAAACAAGTGACAAACCAATTCAGTATGGTTGGAAACCCTATCCTTAATGGAAGAGAAATATAGTTGATATTATATACTCCAAGAGAATTAAGTATGCATAATTTTTTCTTGGAAAACCCACTATCAGGAGAAGGATATGAGTCATGATTTAATATAATGAGACTCTTGGAGGAACAGAGTAAGAAGACTGTGACATTTGAGTGCACAGAAAGTCTGAAGTGGGAACATGAGCAGGAAGGATAGGATTTAGAGGAATCACGATGGAGGGAAAGACTTGAAATGTAAAATAAGAGTCTTCCAGGGAAGAGACACACATACTAGTAGCAACGTGGGATAAATCACAGATTTAGAACATGAAGTAATTAGTCTCAATTAGAAAGAAGTTATGAAAAATTCCTCAAGTCCTGAAGTCACAGGGCAACCAAGGACAGACTAAGGCCATGAGGAAGGGAATCCAAACTTCACAATATTGATATGGATGAACAAGTCAATCAAGTCTAACTACCCAGGAAAGCTCTCAAAATTAAAATGTCCAAGATTCAGACTCAGCTTTCTAGGATAAGGTCTAAGGCAGATGAAGTAGAAGTCTAAAGGAAGCATAAGAGGTTCTTTCTCATCCCAAAAGCCAAGAGGAGTAATATGACTTTTGTCAAAGTCACAGAATGTAAAAGGGCTGAACTTGAGGTTACCTTAGAAATGGGAGTCACCAGTCCAGGTCAAGGACTTAATGAGAGTTAAGGAAGAGAACTCTAGAAAAAGTAAGATTTCTATACCACTGCTAAATATGTTTTTTTAGTTAAAGATCATAAACTTGCAATAGGCTAGCTGACTAAAAGCAAGTGTTAGAAGAGTAGAGGATAAATCAGCAAAAGAAAAAAAAATACTGAGAAAAGGCCAAATTTTGTTTCCTATAAACGTACAAGGAAAATCAGGATAAAATGCCAAGTAACAAATTATATAACTTTGCTTAGTTTTATTAATTAGTTCCACTCATTATGTTTCATAAAATCATAGGTTTTTTGAGTTGAAAAAACCTTAGAACTCCATTAAATCAACTCTACACACTTATTTTAGAGATAATGAAACTGAAGGCAAAAGAAGTTCAATTTATTTGTCCAAGGTCAAAAAGACTACTGTCTTACAGTTACAGAGCTGACATTGAAAATTAGATTATTTGACTTCAACTCTAGTGCTCTATCCATTATACAACAAAGTTTGGGATCTTGAGTCAGAAAACCTCAGTTCAAATATTGCCTTGAACACATATTAGTTATGTGGCATTGAGCAAGTCATTTCACCTCTAACAGCTTCAAGTTCCTCATTTGTAAAATGTGGATAATATCATTTACTTCCCAGAGTTACTGAGAAATCAAATGATATCAGTAAAGTATTTGGTAAATGCCAAAATGCTATATAAATGTTGACTATTATTATCATTAGAATTATTCCATTCTGCCTTTCCCTCTAGTACACACACAGTAATAAAATCATTTAAAAATACTAAAAGAAAAAGTGTGTACTGTTTATAGAGAGCAGGAGATAAATCCTATTTCAGCTGTAGGAAAACAACAGGGATTGCATATAATGAGCCCTGAGATTTGCTGTTGGGAGAACAAAAATAGTAGCATCAGGAGAGGTTCATGAGGGCAACCAAGTTTGTGAACCTGGGACCATACCACACACATGCAGAGAAAATGACTAAATATGTTCAACAGGAAGACACAATTTCAGTGATGACCTAACAGACTTACTCAGCTTTTCTAGGTTAAGACCTAAAGCAAAAGTCCAATGATTGTTTTCAATGTGAAAAGTTTAATTCAACCACACTTCCTTTATCTCTCCCTCTTGTCTCATTTTACTTTCCAGTTCTACCTCACTTTGTCTATTCTCTTCATTCCCACATGTAGTCTTTTATGCTCATAATTATAGTTGACCTTTATGGAATGCTTCCTATAAATTATCTCATGTGGTCCTCAAGACAACCTTTTGAGGTAGGTGTTATATTATCAGATACATTTTACAGATGAAGAAACTGGACCTGAGAGAGAGATTAAGTCACTATCTGAGGAGAATTGTTGTTGCTATTGTGTCTCATTTGTGCCCAACTCTTCATGAACCCATTTGGAGTTTTCTTGCAAAGATACTGGAGTGGTTTTCCATTTCCTTCTCTAGTTCCTTTGACAGATGAGGAACTGAGACAAACAGGATTAAGTAACATGTGCAGGATCACAGCACACTTGTGCTGGGTTCGAATTCACGAAGGTGAGTCTTCAGTCTGTCTACTGCGCCATGTTGCTGCCTACCTGAGGAGCCTATTGCTACTAAGCAATTGGGCCTGAATCCAAACCCAGGTCTTCCTCTGTCTGCCATGCTATACTGTTTCTATTTGATATACATCATATAGAGAGGACAAAGCTTACATGCATAAGATTAAGAAAGAAGTTTCCTTTTCTGCCTCAAATACCCCCATTAAAGCTCATATCCCTCATTTACTCCCCTGCCAGTTTCTTTACTTGGATTCTACACAATTTTTCATCATTCTACAGACTGTTAAACATACATCTTTTACTTTTCCCCATGTTCCTATTCAGATACTTGCCTTTATCCATGTTAGGACTTAGAGAATATTCAATTTCTGGCATACCATAATGAGCAGTCACATATTAATTAAAAGAATAACAAAACTGAGCATTTCAAGCACATGACCTGGCCAAATCCAGTCCTATGACCAATTGTCACAAGGTTAAATTCAGAAAAAAGCAATGTTGCCTCTAGGTCATTCCAATGTGACCTGGTAATGTCATTTTTGGCCCACCCAACAAGAACTGACCAGATCTACTTCCTTAACTTCAAATCAGTTGTGTGTTTGGGAGAAATCATTCATGAGAGAAAACATTTCTCAACTGATCCAGGAATTCTCAAAATTCTCAAAAACTTTTAAAAAATTTTTAAAATAAATTACAATAATAAAATATTATATATTATCTTCATTTATGAAACAAGGAGTGTATATGTAATGAATTATTTTTTCTCTCAATCTTTATTTATGTAGTGAAGTACTAATTTCTCAAGGGCTTAGTAAAAAAGGAACTTTCCTTATCACCAGGTAGGTGTATCAGGAGGTAGATAGAACTTGTTTGAGCCATAAGACCATTGTATTGTCGTTGTTTTCTTGTTAAAGGGGGTCAAGGGGCACTCAGAGTAGAGTAGTGGTGATCTCCAGGTAGGAGTTGTTAATTATACATGAGGCAAAAAACACTCACCTAATTGGAATTTCTAATGTGCAATTAGCATGAAATGAATGACCTGCTGACATTTCTATTAAATGATACCAGTAGCAACTTCTCCCATCTGACTCGGCTTTGTTCACGAACAGCCAAAGATATAATTTCTGAGTCACTATAAAACTGATGTATACATGTCTATTTTAAAAAATATTTATTTTGCCAATAAGAAACATCTTTGAAAAATGACTATCACAAGACAAAAGCAATTGTTTTTGGTCTTATTTAAAAAAAGGCCTCCTGAGTGGGCACAGGAAAGTAATGGGAAAAATTACAGAATACAATGTTATTCATTCCTTCAAAAAATATTTAATGAATGCATATTATGTAAAAAGTACTACCTTCCTTGTAAGAATAAACCATGAGTAAGACATATTCATTATACTTAAAGAATTTAAATATTGGAGGGATGAATTAAGGAGATAGATAATTTGCTACAATTCAAGAGAGTACAAAAGAAATTCTCAAAGAAAGTTAGAAAGTGATAAGAAAGATCAGAGGCAGAGAGGTCACATTAGCTAAGGGGGACTTCAAGGAGGACAGATGAGAAGATGCAGCATTTGAGATGCATGTTGAAGGACAGAGTACTTCAACAATAGGCTTTACAGTTCTGTAGGAGGGCATTCTAAGCAGAAGAAATAGCGTGAAAAAAAGGCTTATGGTCAGAGAAGGACTAGACATGTTTGCAAAACAATTTGATCAGTTAGTAACATAGAATTAGCTAGAAAGACAGGTTAGATCTAAACTGCAGAGGATCTTGAATTTGGGGCTAAGGAGTATTTTAAAAATGCTTTTCAAAAAAGGAAAGTTTTATCTGATATGGAATGAGAAGGGAGAACATCTGAAGGAGCATAGCTATACTAATAGGTCTTCATTGAGAAAATCTAAGCAAGAAGCATAGAAGGTCTGAACAGGCAAAATTTTTAATGTATCTTTTCTAATCCAAGTGTCAAAACATTTATGGTTATACTATTCAAATTTATTAGAAAAATAGCCATTCCCCAAGTGGCAAATGGTTTAAGGATACAATCAGACAGTTCTCCAGGGAAGAACCTAAAGTTATCTATAGTGATAGTAGAAAAGGAAAGGAAGGAGCCAATGGGAGAAATACTTTGGGAGTAGAAGTGACAAGGCTTAATGACTAGTTTGGTAAGGTGGGTGAAGAAGAGAGTTGTGTCAAAGCAAATTGGAAGCAAGGTGATGATTAAATAACAACTAAAATACCAGATAAAGCAAAGTTAGGTGAAGCAAGTCACTTAACCCTGATTGCCTTGGACCCAGGGCCATCTCCAGTCTCCTGATTCCTATCTGGCCACTGGACCCAGGTGGGTCTGGAGGAGAAAGTGAGGCTGATGACTTAGCACAATATGCCCTCACTCAAATCCAATTCACTTGTTTTTCATGGTCATCACCTTCCTGATGTCATGGTCTTCTTCAATAACAAAGGACAAACATCAATCAACAACAATTTTAGGTGGTGGAAAAATGGTGAGTTTTGTTGCTGGACATGTTGAGTTTAGGGTGGCAATAAGCCTTTCAGATAGATATGTACATGAAACAAATGGAAATGCATGCTGTATGTTTGGGGAGAGTTGAGTTAAATTGCTTTTCAATTGTGTCTGATTATGTGACCCCATTTGGGAATCTCTGGACAAAGACACTGGAGCAGTTTGCCCTTTCTTTCTCCAGCTCATTTGACAGATGAAGAACTGAGGCAAACAAGATTAAGTGACTTGTTCAGGGTTACACAGTAGAAAGTGAAAGAGGCAGAATCTGAACTCATGAAAATGAGTCTTCCTGACTCCAGAATCAGCACTCTATTCACTGTACCACCTAGTTGAAAAGAAGACTGGGAGACTTGCCAGCTATCCTTGGAAGGGAAAATTTAAGCCCAAAAAACTAAATAAACTTATCCATATAAGGAATGTAGAGGCAGAGGAAAGCCAATAACAGAACCTTGGGCGTAATATTAACATCTAAGAAGACAGTAAAAAGAAGGTAAGGGAGAAGAAAGTCTACATAGATGGAAGAACCAGTATAATGGAATATGGTAAAAAATAGCATTGTGGAATTACTTACCATATGTAAGAATGTACAGTGGTTTTCCATTTGTGTCCATAGTGGTTAGGCAAGGGGCCTTTGGTGAAATGGTCCCCCATCGTTGTAATGCTGCTTCTAATGATGGCGGCCAATTCGTTACCACACCCAGCTGTTCCCCACGCATTGCCAACATCTGTGCTCCTTCTGGCTTTGGTTGATTTGGATCTGGTTGTTGAACTTGGATGTGAATTACAAAATCAGAATTAGTTTCACATAAATATTCTCATACCTGTACAATTCAGTCTTACAAAGCACCACAGAAATTTTTTAAAAAGGGAAAGGTTGAAATCATTATTTGGGAGGAACTCATATGCATATTTTTCAGAAGGCAGAATTTTGCACAGAGTCATTTTCATAGATGAAATACCTATTCATTTTATATACATACACAGGCATGCACACAACAGATACGATGGGTCAAAGATTCTTAAGAAAACCAACAAGTATATTTGCTGATTGACAAGAGGCAAAATTTTTAAATGTATCTTTTCTAATCCAAGTGTCAAAACATTTATGGTTATACTATTCAAATTTATTGGAAAAATAGCCATTCCCCAAGTGACAAATGGTTTAAGGATATGATCAGACAGTTCTCCAGGGAAGAAACTAAGGCTGTATATAGTCATGAAAAAATACTTGACATTTCTGAGATTCCATCTCATGCCCACCAGAGTAGCAGAGATGAAGAAAAGAAACATGGTAAATGTTGGAAGTATTGTGGGAAAAGATGCATATGAATGTATTGTTAGTATACCTATGAATGGGTACAACTACACTGGAAAGCAATTTGGAAAAATAATAAATTGTCACTAAGAAGTACAAATCCTTTGGTTCAGCCGTACCATTATGTCTGATAGGCTTATTCTCAAGAGTTCAAAGAAAGAGGAAAAAGAGTCCTCTAAGGGTAAAAACCTAAAGGGGATGCTCACCAATTGTGGAATGGCTTAGTGGTGGTATCATCAGTGTGATGAAATGAATAGTTTTGTGCAATAAAATGAGGAAATAAATGATTTAAAAAAGACAGGGAAATGCTTATATGAACTGATACACAGTGAAATAAACAGAACTAGAAAAACCATTTATACCAGAAATATCAATACTATTTAGAAGATCATCAGTCTAGAAAAATTACTTTTAAGTTAAAAAAGGTTTTGTTGGCACTTGTCATTGCTGAGGTATATTTCTACCCTTAATAAGATAAATATTTCCATTTATAACTATCAAAGGACAGAAAAAAAGACTACTGCCTGAAGTAAAACTCTAACATAATCTTAACAATAAAATGCATTCAGTCTCATTATTCAGAATAAGAAGGTCGAGGTAGGAGATAATTTTCTATCCTTATGCAATCTTTGATATAATTCTCCAAGAACCAATTATCAACAGAACAAGATGATGCTACTTGTTCCCACCATATCAAAACTGATGTCTAATACCAACAAGTGCATAAACATATGGATTTCATCTTTAATATCAAGTTCATTTCAAAAAGTAGATTTCCTTTTCTGTACACGTCCACATCTTCTGATAATTATCCATTATTTTAAAAAAAGAAAACCAAAGTATCCAGTCTTTTGATGCTAGGTACTCACATATTTACACTGGGACAAGAAAAGGAGAAAAATGGTAGCATCGTGTTTCACTCTGGAAATATACCCTCATGCTTACATTGAGAATCATTCTTTCCTGTAAGTTAGGTTGTCCCATAATTCACACCCCACTCTGAAATTCTACAAAACTCTCAGAGGAGTCCTGGCTTAGATGACAGAATCACAGTCTGCTGAGGGTGATGCACCAAATAATCAATTTGGTCTCATTATCCTGATTCAACAAGCATCTGGCTCATTGCTTAAGGTGATCATTAGGGAACCTTCATTTTATTTGAGCTTTCTTTGATAAAGTCTTATAATCTTAGGGAATGAGACACTCTTCTTTTAAAGACAGTAGGTCTGATAGAAAAAAATATTATTACAGTTTTACATTTACATTTTAAACAACATCCAAAAGCCAAAAACTAAAATACAAAAGCTTTTTTCTTTTACTTTTTTTTTTTTTTTTACCTTCTAACAATTCCTCAAAATCATCTACAAAGAATTCTCGTAACGGAGGTCGTTTGGGTCGTTTGAGGGTATTGACCAGCTGTTGAATCTTTGCTGACACTCGGCTGCTCACAGGTACTCCTGGAGAATAGGGACCATGGGAGAGATGAGATGGTTTCCAGGCAACTCAGAGTTTAAACAAGGAAACATGGCAATATTTCACAATGAAACAAGAGTTTGATGTCCTAGATTTGCGGTTGTTCAAAAAATTAAGGAAACAAACAAATGAACACATATGTTGACACCCTACCTTGAATCAAAGTACTAATAAAATGGTTTTCTGAGATAAGCATGTTTAGTTGAATACATACATGTATATATATAAACACACACACACACACACACACATATATATATAATGAGATATAGAAGAATAAAGATGAAGTAGAATGACTATTTTATGATTTATTTTATATGGATTCTATGGGTGAATATTTCTGTGACCATTTCTTTTTAAACTAATGATGACCTTGTGCGATATGAGAGGCAGCATGGTGGAGTAGAGAGAAATCTTGAAGTCAGCTACCAACTCTGACATGGTTGCTTTGTCACTTTGGGTAAGTCAAGTGTGGTTCTAAAACTACAAGTAGCAGGGGCAGCTAGGTGGATAGAGCACCGGCCCTGGAGTAAGGAGGACCTTACTGAGGCCAGTAATCTGGCCTCAGACACTTTATAATTGCCTAGCTGTGGGACCTTGGGCAAGTTACTTAACCCCATTGCCTTAAAAAAAAATTACAAGTAGCAAGGAATATGTCAAACTGTATTCTTAGAAGGAGTTCCCTTGCCAGGAGAGTTCTCTCTATCAATGTAATCATGATCACATATTATTTAACATGTATAGTCATATTTTGATGTCAATGTTCTGCCAACAAGGTGAAACACTGACCAATGGGAAAAGCACTGGTTATGAAATTATATGAGATCTGAGTTTTGGTCTTTGGACCCAGATCATGAGGTGGGAAAGTGTACCTTCAATGAATCTGAGTTTCCTTCTTTGTAAAATGAGGATCCTAACACCTACAGTGTCTGTCCACAGCATTGCTGTGTGAACCAAACCAAATCTATAACCTGGTGTTTAAACACTAAAGTTTTATTTAAGTGAAAGCTACTGCACTGTTGCATTGCCATTCCTACTGGATTTTGCATATCATCTACATAAGATGACAACACATATTCGGTTAACATGCACTTTACAAACAATGCTTTCAATAATCATTGTAAAAATTTCATTCTTCCAGGATGATGCAAACTAGTCTTTAATAGATTGGGAGAAGAGATAAAATGCAGGATTTTCCCAAGTATCTTGTTGTTTTGTTTTTTTTTTTTTTTAGATTTTTCAAGGCAATGGGGTTAAGTAGCTTGCCCAAGGCCACACAGCTAGGTAATTATTAAGTGTCTGAGGCCAGATTTGAACTCAAGTACTCCTGACTCCAAGGCCAGTGCTCCATCCACTGCACCACTTAGCCACCCCAATATCTTGGTTTTTTTTAAAAGGGAAAAAACCAAAACCTTGTAGAATTCTATTTCACTTGTGCCTTGGAATTTCTTAAGCAAAGACTAGTCAATTTGCCACATTCTGGAAGTCCATTTCATTTTTAAATGAACCACAGGAGCAAATGAAAGTCAAAACTGGTCATTGATTTTTTTAAAAAGGATAAATCTTCAGCTAAAATAGTAGGGGGGGGTCTTAAAGAAATAGAGCTGAGATTATCACAAAATGGCACTCAAATACTGATATTTTTTACTATTAATGTTTAATGTCTTTAGAGAGATCAACAGACTAATCCAGGAACCTGAACAGAAATAATATTTTCTTTCACTTTGAAAGAAAAGTATACATCAATGGGTTGGTGAATGTATTATTGATCCTATGGATGAATGTGAAATATGATGCTGAGGTGGAAGGATTTTTAATAATAATCACAGAAGGAAAAATGAAGGCTATTAGTTTATAGTGTTTTACACAGAACTAAGCACAATTTTTCAGGAATTTATTGCCAAAATTCAAGACTATTCTAATAATTTTTCCTCTAGTAGTTTTCAAATGAGTGTATGTGTATTCACATACACATATTTGAACATACACATACATACATTATATATATATATATATATATAAATATATATATATATATATATATATATATATATATATATATATATATGGAGAGATAGGAAGTTTCAATAACCAAGAACCCTTCCAAAATATCCCTTAGACATAAGAACCATGTCCCAAAACAATGGTAAGCAATGTGGGGGGAATTATTGTCCATGAGTCACTGATGAAATGCACTTAGAAAATTCTGAGTAGTAGTAGTAATAATAATAATAATAATAATAATAATAACAACAGTTAAAATCAGCTGTATAAATAGTAAATTTAGTAAAAAAAAAGAAAACAATGAAAAAAAAAGACAGACTATCATAGGCTTAAAACTACAAACAAGGGACTTTAGAGATCATTTGTTCCAAGAACTCTTAGCCTTTTTATTTGTTGTGGACCTCTTTAGCAATCTGTTGAAACCAACGGAACCTTCAGATATGTGTGTGTGTGTGTGTGTGTGTGTGTGTGTGTGTGTGTGTATATATATATATATGTACAAAGGAAACTAATTATATTGAAATATGGTTATCAACATTTTTTTAAGTTCATGGTGATGATTTACTTAAATATTCTATTACAGAAGAGGAAGCTGAAACTCAGAAAATCAGTGTCTTGCCCAAAGTCCTTCAACATATGAAATAGAGCCAAGATTTGAACTGAATTTCTCCAAATCCAAAACCAGTGCTATTATTGAACCATGTTTTCTTTTAGCATGTGGAATAGCTTCACACGTATAAATACAAACTATGCGTTAATTAGGTATCTATTTTCAACCCAATTCAGGTGATACTTGTCCTGCCACTAAGATATTTCTGCTCAATAATGAATTATTATAATTTTTACATCAACTTGATACATAAACACTAAAATTGGATTTATGTGAATTTTTTTCCTTTATAATTTTAATTTTACAGCATTTTTAGCATTCTCAGCTCCTGTAGAAAAACATGTCATTGGTCACAACAGGAACAGATGTTTAATCACAAAAAATATTCATCCATGCTATGTAATAAGTTCTTTCATTAGACAAAAGAGCCTCAAAAGCCAGTGGTTCCCTCCCTTATTCTCAGATGTCACTCTAAGCAGCTGAAAATTAATGCCTTTTGTACACAGTTAGTTGGGTTATCAATTTCAATGCTATCACTTGCAAGAGAAAATATACCCAAGTGTTTCTAAACAATAAATTTACAACCCATTTCCCCCCAAATACTTGCTTTTCCAATTAGTTTTCCCAAATACTTTATCATTTTATTCTTATGACACCCCTGGAAATGATTGTTCCCTACATCTTATCAAGAAAGAAAATAAGAATTGAGTAGCTTAAATAACTTGTAGAAGGGCAGCTAGCTTTAAGAACAGAGAGAAAAACTAGAATAATTGCCACTATAGTTAATTTGTCTCACACTCCATAGACTCTGGGTCAATGTGTTGAAAAAAATCTACATCTCAAATTTTGAGTGACATTCATTTAGAAAAGTAAACCATTGCTCTATCAACTGTAGCCTAAGTGTCATCTGAAAGGACCAGGACTTGAGGAAATACAAGAATGGATTCAAATGATGCTAGAACCTGACTGCCTTCTACTAGATAACATTTTCACCAACTGAAAAAGTCCCAAATCTGACCTCATCCTTGGAGGAGAGCTCAGCCAACTCTGCAGCATTTAACCAGTAGTTTATCTCACTGCAACTTGGCTTTTCTCTCTGAGAGCCAAACTCTTTCTTTTCAAGTGCCCTTCTGTCCATTCTTTTGTTTCCCACTTAATTTCACCTTGACTTTTCCAGTCCTCATCTGAGGTCTTATTCCATGTATTCTAATCCCAGCATCCACCGTATTACACATCTGGGAAATCATCAATGTCTTCAAAGTCTTCTTTCTTCTCTTTATAACCAAACTTCCTCAAATTTCACCCCCCCCCAAGAAATCATATCCCATTGATGAACATATTTTAGAGCTTGTCATTTGCTTTCCATATGTCACCTTATTTGAGGGGTTCAAAAAGATCCTGCAAACTGGGCTGTGGATGGATTTCTGAGTGAAATACGGCCAGAAGAAACAAGGAACAGATGTCTATAGCACACAAATTATGGGAGTAGAGAGATGGGCTAATGCAGATCAGAACTCAAAAGGAGAGAAGGGAGAGGAGGGGGAAAAAAGGGACTAAAGCTACAAGACATACCATCCCCAGTCTCCATGAGTTCAGCATTTCCATACTTTGGTGCTGTCCGTGATGCTGTCGATCCTTGAGGTCTTTCAACTTGTATTGAGTGCTCTGAGGTGTACGTGGTAACATCAGGAGGTGCGGAATGATTTTCTGTGAAGAAATAAAGAAATGCCAGTTTTTATTTTTTAAATGATCAAGGTGAATGAAGTTATTTAAACCACAAGGTAAGAGGTGGGTTCATATCTTGGGGGAAAAAAGTTGCTGTCATTATTCAGCAATAAATGGGTATTACTTCTTTTGCTTTTGAATAGGTCAGACAAGCATTAATCTGGACCAGAGTTGTGCAAGGTGATGCAAGACCTTCAAACACAGAGAACAGTAGGTACAATGTGACAACCAAAGACAATAGGGATCAAATGAGGTAGAAACAGGGATAGGGGATGGATCTGTGATTTTGCTGGTACATGGAGCTCCTTGGTAATCAAACTCCCTCTACCAATGCAAGCTGGCACCTTTGTTGTAACTCACAGTCTTCCACAGTTGTCTAGTATACTGCAAAGTTAAGCAACTTGCCAAGGAAACAAAGCTGGTGTACATCAGACACAGCCATTAAACTCAGGTCTTACTACCTTTAAGGTGGATCATGATCCAGATTGCCTCTCAGTTTAAGATATGTCAAGTTGTGGAGTACAAAAAGTAGTAATACTGCAGAGTAAATATTATAAATCAGAATCATCAGAACAATATAGGGCTTAACTATGGTATCCTACCTGAAGCACATTAACCCACCTCCCGACAGAGGTGGTAGAAACAAGGAACAGAGGCACAAACTTTTAGATATGGCAATACAATGGTTACATTTTACTAAACTTCATTTATTTGTAATGAACACTCTCCATCTCCCCATTTCTCCCCACAGTTAATTAAGGAGGGGAATGAGAGTTAGTATAATGGTTAAAAAAAAAAGAGGACCACTGTCACATTTATAAGATGCAGATAAAAGAATGAAAAAGTTCAGAAGGAAAGCACAGATGAAGACAATTTTGAAATAATGTTAAAAATGTATTATATTCTTTCTTAAAAACCCAGCAGTATGAATGGATTGTCACAGTTTCATATAGTATATCATTTTTATTATTTTCCATGTGTATGGAAATGTTCTTTCTTGGAGGGTGTTCAAGTTCAAAATAAAGAAATGTAAAATTTCTAAAAAAGGTATTGATTTTAAGTGGCAATTATAGAAACAATGAAAGTCATATATGTGTCTCAGTTGATCAGTAACTTTCCCCTATTGTCCTACAAATAATACTTTTTGAAATTACTTTCTAAATTCTCTTTTTGGGGTTACTGTTCCAGATGATTTGGACAGAATATATTACATGCCAATAAATATTGGGTATATAACCCAACCCAATGTATTATGTTATAAAGGAGTGTTCCCCTGATGAATTGCTTACCTAAAAAGAAATACAATATGTAATACATTCAGATAGAAACAGAAGTGTGCACAATCAGTTACAGATAGACCTCTTTCTCCTGGGAAAGAAAATCCTTTTGGAATCTTCAAAAATGTTTGACTTGGATGCATTATTGGGGTATGAGGGATTCTGGATTCTTTAAGTCTGTGTCAGTGAAATATAAATTCTGGCAGAGTTTATGAAAAGGCTTTGAGGACAGACCTAGAGATACTGGCAGTTGAGGATCATACAAGTTGGGGGTGGGGGGAGTCTCTTCACAAGAAGGAAGACAACACTGTAGTGACATGCTCTGTCATGGCAACTTGCAATGTCCTCTCACAAAGGTGTGGAAAGGTTACAATGGACACTGATAAAGGAATCCCAAATCACTGAAGAAATCATTTTAGAATAGGAGGAGGGGCAGCTAGGTGGTGCAGTGGATAGAACACCAGTCCTAGGGTCAGGAGTACGGAGTACCTGAGTTCAAATGTGGTCTCAGAAACTTAGTAATTACCTAGTTGTGTGACCTTTGGCAAGCCAAGCCACTTAGCCCCATTGCCTTGGAAAAACAAAAAAAAAAAATAGAAAGGAGGAGTCTGTCTATGTATATTTACACACATTATATATGCCCATATAGAATTGTATTTATAGAGTTTATATGTGTGTGTGTGTATATATATATATATACACACACACACATATGTATATGGCAGCTAGGTGGTACAGGAGAGACAGGAGCATTTGTTAGATGAGGAGTCATAGGAGTTAAGAGACAAATACAGAAGACACAGACAAATATAAAGGAGGAGGAGGAGGAGGAAAAAAAAACCTAAAGTAGAACTTGAACCAGAGAACAAATCAGCAAAAAGACTGAAGAAGAAAAAGGAGGTGAAGGCAAGGAAAGTAACTGAAATTGAGGGATCTGATGGAAATAGTGAGCGGCAATAAATACAAATCTTTTTTTAATCCAAGTAAAAGTGACTTGACCATGGTCTCAGAAATGGGTAGTGGTGGAACAAAAGATCTCCATGCTAAATATAGACATTTGAGTAATCCATGGGTAACCAAATTTGGTAAGTAGGTTCTGGCTTCATAATGATAATAATTATAATCATATTAATGATGGTGATGACATAATATGAATAATAATAGCTAGTATTTGTTTCTCTTAATATATTCCAGGCACTGTGCTAAAATCTTTACAACATTTCCCCATTAGATCCTCACAACAAACCTGGGAAACAGGTTATTTTGATCCTCATCTTATAGATGAGGAAATAGAAGCAAGCAGAGGTTAAGTGACTTGACCAAGGTCACGCAGCTAGTATATATCCTAGAATGGATTTGAACTGGGATCTTCCTGATTCCAGGACCAGCTCTTTATTCACTTATGCTTGGATTTTTGCATACAAATAATGGATTATTATTGATGGTTATTACTATTTTTATCCAGAAATGCTTCCGTTTATTACTGCTTGCCACTGAGCGGCAGTATTGTATAGTGGATAGAGAGCAAACCTCAATACAGAAGACCTGGATTCAAGCCCTTACCTGGATGTTTTCTGGCTGCATGATCCTGAGCAAGTCAGTTAACTTCTTAAGTTCAAGACAACTCTTTAAAACTATGTTACAGAGATGATATTGCCCTAATTTAATTGAAGGAGTTTCCTCAATTCAGGATTCCTAGTTCTAAGGAAAGCATAAATCCCATCTCTATTCTTATCCCCTTGTAAAAATCAATCCCACAGGTGAGGCTTTCCATAGTTGATTCTTATTTATTTTTTAATGTCGAAACTTCTAATTACTCCTTGGGCTCCATTTCAATTTCTTTTCATTCTAGAATTCAGATTTTTCACTTATACAGACTAGTCTTCCAATGAGTTTAAATTAGTGGAGTTTGATGGTACTTAATTTAAAAAACACCATAAAATTTAAATGCACTCAAAAAGAGGAAAGGAAAATATCCAGTGGTCATAGATGTTACAAATAATTTGCACAAAAGTTACTGAGTTCTTAGGTTCTGCTACTAATCAGTTGTGCAACCTTGAAAAGGCCAGTTGAAGGATAGAGATAGTTACATCTCTAGGGATTATTTCACCTGTCATACTTGGTTTCTCTAAACTATTTGCTGAGTGAATTAATTTCCAAATCTGCTGTGTTGTTATGTGAATAAAGGTGTGAGTACCTCTTTCCTCCAACCTGCCCCATGCACTTCCCTCCAAACTTAGAACTACCTTTGAAGAGTCTAAGCTTCTACCATTGTTATGGGATGGAAGAATAGAGGGAAATGTACTTCAAGGATTCCAGCCCTTCATTTAAGAGACAGAGCAAGCTTCTGTCTCAGAATGGAGAGAAAAAGGGACTTTGATAGATCATCTTGGGAGCCAAGATGGTAGACAGAAGCTAGGAAGTTACTTAAGTTCTTCCCTGTTTTCCTTGGAAACTATATTAAATCAAATCTCTAACTGGATTATGGAGTAACAGAATCCACAAAAGGACATTGAGAAACAAATTTTCAGCTCAAGATATCTTAGCATTTCAGGTAAGATCTGTGTCACTTGGGTGCAGGGGAGCAGGGTCCAGTGCCAGGGTATGAGAAAGCTAGCAAGCGGCTCTTAGCCTCAGCAATCAATGCCTCTCATTAGGTTCATTAGGCCAGTGGCTCAGCAGTTCAACTATGAGGGCTCCAGCCTTACCATAGAAGGCATGTTGTAAGCCCCAGAACCCCAACTCAATAGGCGCTACTAGGTTTGGCCATCCCAGAGCAGGAAGCAAACCACTAGCTCAGAAGATCCCAGCTCAGAAAGCCAATGACCAGAACTATGGCCCTCAAGTCAAAGAAGCTTGGGATTGTGCCCCCAATACCCCAGGAGTGAGCTCAACTTTTAAAAATGAGCAAAAACTCAAGATGAGCCATAACCATAGAAAGCTACTATGGCAACAGGGAAGATTAAAAATGCAAACTTGGAAAAAGAAAATGGCAAAGTGCCTATCTGTGAAGCCTCAAAGGAAAATGTGAATTAATCTTGAATCCAAAAAAATATACTTGGAAGAGCTCAAAAAGGATTTTAAATATCAAGTAAGAGAAGTAGAACAAAAAACTGGGGAGAGAAATGAGAGTTATTAAAAAATAGAATCGGTCAAATGGAAAAAGGATACAAAAGCTTACTAAAGAAGAGTATTACTTAAAAATTAAAATTGGATAAATGGAGACTAATGATTCTGTATGAGACTTCAAGAATCTATCAACCAAATCATCATCAACAGATGATGTAATTCAGGTAAAAAGAGGAAAGAAAATGAGTTTCCCAAGGTCATATTCTCTCAGAGTTGGAATTCAAATCCCAGATCTTCTACTGAAAAATTCAGTGTTTTTTCCTACTACAGTGGGCTACCTTCCTCCTTTGCTTCTTCCTTAACCACAGCACAATATAATTTTGTTTGCCATCTTTAATTCTCCAATGGATCTATGACCTCATTAACAGCACTGATTGCATCTCATCCCATGCAGTTCCCATCCATACCTCCAAAACTCCCCATGGCTGATATACTTAATGTGCTGTGAATATACCAGTATTCTCTTCATGAATAGGGACACAGAATTATGGTTTAACATCTCTCACTCTTGCTAAAACAATTATTCAACTTATTTCTCCTTGATGATATATTTTACACCAATTATCTTTTTACAACTGTCACTGATAATGGAGCTACTTCAGTCAGTTTGACTAACACAATGTCTTTTGAGGTCATTACCAATTAAAGGTGGGAAACAGAGTAGTAAAAGGCAAAAAAGGTCTGAGTGTGCCCTCTGAGAATTTAAATGACTTACTATGGGTGCCAAGAATAGACCAGATGACACTTGGGCTCCTGGGGGCAAGGGCAAGAGAGAAGAGAATTTAAATACTTTGCTTCAGATTTCAGGCACTTTGCAGTTAATTCTCTCATTGCTCTCAGTGTTACTATCTTGCTAAGATGCAGGCTCTACTATATATTACCAATGTAACCCTTGAACAAATCACCTACACTCTCTAGGTTTAGGTTTCCTCACCTTTAAAAAGAGAGTGCTAGATGAAATACCTTTAGATCTTTATCATTTACCTGTTGCTTTATCACACATACTACATCTCTTCTATGATGGTGAGTTTATTCTCCTACCCACAACCTTCTAAGGTGGCTCAGTTGAATGAGTTGGGAATCCATGTTGCAGAAGTAAATGCAATGGAAGCCAATATTTCAGGAACAAATTTTCAAATGAGTGCAACTGATATGTAACTTCTCTGTTTTGAATTTTATTCAGTCTTAATTGAGTGTTTAGGTTAGACTGGAGCTGAATCATTAGTGATATCCGATAAGCTTCTGGGTTGGTATCAGACAAGTACCAAACGTTTCCACCATGGAGATAGGAAAAATAACGATGATGGTACATCTGGTGATTGAAAAATAGGAATAGGGACAGCTGGGCGACTTCAAAGTGTTTTCCAAATTTATTTGTGTCATCTCCCCTTCCTTTCCATTTCAATCTCTGTGCATATGCCATCACTGGAAGATCACAAAACTCAGCAGCTGGCTTCTGTTAAGAAGGTCAGAGAAAGCTCTGCCCTACTTACTTTGAGTATATAAGGGTTGCAAGAATTTTAAAAAGCCAAAAAACATCTGCAGGAAAGTTTTTAAAAGTTCTTTCTACAGGTGAGAGCTTTAAGAAAGATTTGTAATTTTTCTGACTGCCTTTTAACAAGGTTGAAATCCCAGGGTCAATCAACAAAGACTTCTCCATTCCAGGTATGGACAGACATTCAATGGCTCAACTCTTTTGCCACAGGTCTCACCTAGATGTAAGGTCCACCTCATAAATGATAACCAAATCAAGGTCCATGAGATACAAGAACACTGCGACTTTGAATTGGAAGGTCTGGATTTCATTCTTTGGACTTTACCACCAATTAGCTGCATGGCTTTGACCAAGCCAGTCACTCCACCATCTTTCCCATCTCTATAATTACATTGGTATTGTCTGCTTTACAGGTCAACTGTGTGAAAAGCCCTTTGTAAACTGCAAACAATTTCTTAAACAGGATCAGTTGTCCCATTTTAGAGAACCCAGGAGGCTGTTATGAGAAAAAAAAAGCCAAAAAAAAACTTCTCTGAATTTGGAGACAGAGGATCTAGGTCCAAGTCCTTAGTCTTCTATTTATTGATTATTTGATTTTCTTGGTCAGCTAGGTGGGTCTTAGTTTTTTCATGTTTTTTTTTTCATCTTTAAAATGGGTGAGTTGGCTTCTGAAGTCCCTTCTATACCCAAATCTTGATCTAATAATCATTTTAAGCCTGAGCAATTCAGCAGAGAGGCCTTTTATCTTTTAGAGGGAAAGACTCTATTACTCAAGAGAGTAACAGCTTATGAAATCAGATTAGGGGGACTCACCCTTCCAGGGGAAAATATAAAATGTCTGAAGATAATTGCATTCTGAACCAAAAACATAGCATAGAAAAGCTTCCAAATAAAAAAAGCAAGAGAAATCTTGTTTCCAAGCCTCCCTAATTATTTTTCAGGCTAAGGATGGCAACCAAATTAATAGAAGACAAGGGATAGATTTAGTTTTAATGCAAAGAAGGCAATGTGCTTATAATTGATTAGCTGCCACTGAATTTAATGAAAAACACCCAAAGAAACTCTGGTTGACTGACTTGAATTTCTCAACTCTTCTATACATTAAGGCTGCACCCAGCAATATCAAAGCACTGTTAACTCTGAAGCCATTGATCAACTAGAAAAAAGAATTAGCCCCTAAAGCAGAGACCACCATCAGCATCACTGCCCACCCCAACCATACATACATATATATATATATATGTATATACATATATATATGTATACACACACACACACACACACACACACACACACACACTCATTCAAGTATGTCTATCGGGTGGATGGTGGGTAGGATGTAACTGAACTCTGTCACTTTTGAATGGAATGAAGAAGCCCCTGCAGCCTGACATGTGTTATTGCTTGGCTGAGTGATGGGGAATGGGATGGAGAGTTGTCAAGAATCACTCTGGGGGCGGCTAGGTGGGGTAGTGAATAGAACCGGTCACAGAGTCAGGAATACCTGAGTTAAAATCTAGCCTCAGACACTTAATAATCACCTAGCTGTGTGGACTTAGGCAAGTCACTTAACCCCATTTGCCTTGCAAAAAAAAAAAAAACCCTAAAAAAAATTAAAAAAATAAACAAAGAATCACTCTGAAACTTCTAGGGATTTCCATTGGGACTTCCACACTGCCTCTCCATGTCTATTTTGGACACATAGTATGTCTGGTTGTTTCAGTATGGAAAGCAAGGCAGAAAGGAAGAAAGTGTTCTGCTCATAGTAATGTGTATGGGTGCATCCAGGGTCATGGACTCTGAGTCCATGCACAGTCTTCTTTTACTGGAGATATTTGCTTGTATTTTTCAGTAAACACTGCAACTAGAATTCGATCCAGAGAATTTAGTTTTGCTACAAACTATGTGATTTCTTTCTGAACTGTCAATTTCCTCACTGATAAAATGAGAGTGTTAAGCTAGATGATTTCCAAGGTTCTTCCAATTTTGATATTCTATAAATTTCATAGCTAGATAATGATAGAAACGATTTGGTTCCTTGTTGATTTGCATATGAATAGACAATAGTCTAAAGAGATATTGGAAAAAAGGATATTTCTTCGGCTTTTGAATAAGAATCTGAAGGTACTTTAGAAATCATCAGATTCAAGCCTTTCCTTTTACAGATGAGGAAACTAAGGTTCAGGGAAATAAAGTGACTTGCTCAAAGCTGGAACAATGTCAAATAAGAGAGAGATGGTTTTTGAACCCATATCTCTGGCTCTACATTTAATGCTTTTACAATTAAACCTCCTCTATATTTCCTTAGAGATGAAGGGCTGTCTGAAAGATTTCCTAGCACTTCTGATTTTAAACCGTTATTTTCCCTGAATATGCTTTGAAGATGGTATATAAAAGAACAGATAAATCTGTTGATAGTTGTTAGAATAGATCTCTTATACTTTAGACAGTGGCCTTCCAGATTCCTGTAGCCATTCCATTTCTTCTATGAAAGGCTATGATTAATAATTATCATCTAACTCCTTAAGATCAAAGATTTTCCATTACAGTGACAGAAGATCTAAAATCTGTTCTGTTTATGGAATATTTAATAAAATTTCTAAGAAGAACAACTGAATCTGTCTAAGTTATTAGCAGGAAGATTTCCATTACACCAGCCTGTCTTTTCTTTTCCCTTTGAGGCTGATCCCAACCCCCAGGGAAAGAGCGCTCTAAAGAAAGGCTTCCCTAAACTCATTCATACTAAGATGTAAATGAATATGTGTGACCAATTTTCTGTATTTTGACAATAACCTTCAATGTGGTGCAGTGGAAACTGCCCTGGCTCCAGTTTCAGATAGCTGATCCACCCTCTAATATATTCTGTGTCTTTGACCCTAAGAAAAATCACTTAGCTTTGCTCATCTTCATAATGAGGGATGTTGAATAAATGACCTCTGAGGTTCCTACTGGTTCAACCACCACCATCACTCTCCACTCCTAAACTAAGCCAGCCCAGGCTGTATCAACACCATAGTTCATACCATCTTCTTTAGTGCAGGGAACTATGTTCTAATTTATTTTGTCAAGGTCAAGGTACTTTTCAGGGCAAACTTCCCTTACAATAATTAATTCATGTCCAGGGAAACCATGATTTACAGAAGATCTTAATACATAAATATCAGGTCAGTGTTCAAGTTTACCTCAAAAATGATCAGACTCTACTAAAACAGATTGTTCTCTGCTCAGCTCCTCAAGACTACATAATTTTTATAAACAAAAAAAGGGGAAACTGTATAATTTTTAATTGATAAATTCTTAAGATTATTATTGGTCCCTTAACATATACAAGGAAAGAAAGTGATATTTATCCAAGTGTCAGTGGATATAGCTCTCCTTAGACTCAAGTTTATTGCTAATTATGTAATAGGATCCCAGAATTAGATGTAAATAATATTTGTAGCTGAGGCAGCAGCTTGTTACTAGGGTGGCCTGCTGCTTACACCACTCAGCTTGCTTGGGTCACTTTGACCTTGGGGACTTCAGAGTCAGACTTGTGGGCTGCTCATGTGCATTCTCCAATTTTATGCCAGATATCCTGATAGGATCATGCCAGGAGAGAAACCCAGAATCTGACATTCTATTAGTCATTTATAAAGATCTACAAAGAGTAATTTTTTTTTGTCTGAATTATGGAGTCAAGAAAATGAGTACTAATAAAAACTCAGTCACCAACTAGCACATCACCTGAATAAGTCATGTATCATCTGTCAATCTTAGTTTATCCCATTGTAAGAGAGATAATGATAGAACCTACCTCCATGGGTTGTTCTTAGGAGCAAATGAATTAATATTTGTAAAACACTTAACACAGGGCTTGGTCCATAGTAGGTGTTATATAAAATCCTAGCCCTAATGATATTGATGAAGATTCCAATAGGTCATATGAGAAACCTTCAATTTACAGAATTCCTCATCTTCTGAGTTAATTGCTTTTTGTCTCTTTAACATGCTTTCCAAAGGATATTTGTTTTATAACAATGAAGGTTTTTCTGGCAAGGAAGGTCCAAGCCTCAGAAGTTTATGTCAAAGGGGATTCCTGTACAGAAGTTTGGTTTCTGAGAGGGCAGAGGAAGTATTTATAAATATCTCTACTGATAGTGTTTATCCATCATCAATATGTATGTATGTATGTATGTATGTATTTGAGACTTTCAAATATATTTATATATATTTGGAAGTATCAATAAAAAGATACTAAAGATCCAAACACTTGGGACTGTTACACATTAATGAATTAGTGCAACCTCACTCAAGCACTCTTAACAAATGTGCTGAGAAAGCAGAATCTAGAATCCAAATGGGAAATTGCTGGGTTCTCGCCTAATTATTGAATGAGGAGGAATGCACTCTTAATTTACTCTGCCTTGCACATGATCACCTTTTTGATTTTTCAGCTTTTGAGCAAGAACACAGATGCCAGAAACTTGAAGGGGATTTGTTTTTTCATACACACCCAAAACACTGCAAGCAGCATTAACATCAAGAGAGTGTGAAAATAGCTCAAGAAATTACAAATATTTCTTTAAATGTTTTGCTAAAGAGGAGGCTCCCCAAGATTCTGATGGTAGCAAATTCAGTCTTAGGGGAATATCTTTAGATCGTCCCCTCTAAACCCATGAAAAAGAGTGACTTTCAATCATTCCTTTGTAGCCAAGAAGACCTGGCTTATAAGGACTCTATTTGATATATACTAGTTCCCTGGTCCTGACCAAATCACTTCACCAGCTGGTATGCTTCCCACAAGGCAATTTTCCATTCTACATAATTGACTGTTTTTGTTTTCTGTTTAATTTCATTCTTATTTCCTTCTCTAGAAATATGATCATAGTAAGAATAATGTCTGCCTTATAGACTAAGGTAGTTTTTCCTCAAAAGGTATTGAGACACTGTCCTACAAAGCTACCCATCAATTGGGGAATGGCTAAACAAGCTATGGTAAACAAATGTTATGGAGTAATATATTCTGTAAGAAATAATGAGCAGCTAGACTTTAGAGAAGCATGGAAAGACTTTCATGAACTGATGCTGAGTGAAGTGAACAGAATCAGGAGAACATTGTATATACACTAACAAGCAACATTGTGAGATGATTAGTTATGATGAAGACAACATTGTGAGATAATTAGCTTTTATGAACACAATTCCCCTCAGCAGCTCAATGATCAAGGAGAAATCCTGAGAGAATTGTTCTGGAATATGCCATCCACATCCTAAGTAAAAAAACCTATTAATTCTGAATGCAGAGAAAAGCATACTATGTTTACTTTTTATGTTTTTTACTTTCTCTGTTTTCCACCCTTAGCTCTAATTCTTCTTTCACAACATGATTAACTTGGAAATAGGTTACAGTTGGTTACATACAATCTATATTAGACTGTTTGTTGTCATGGGGAGAGGGTTGGAAGGGAAGGGGGGACAAAAAACTGTTAAATTCAGCAGTTTGTAAAAGGATAAATGTTGACCCAAAAATGTATTGAAAAAATGAAAAGGTAATCTAAGGTCAAGAGAGGAGAGAAAGCTATGACTGAGGTGAATGTCTTTACTAAAACACCAATAAATTTGTGAAACTTGGCTTTAAAAAAGCATTAAAAGAATTCTTGAGACTAGATTGGATTAGGTTCCTTGGTTTCTTAGAGGAGCCTAAGTAGAAAACCCACCCCAATAATAGGCAGAAGTTGCTTTCCCTCCAGCTGGACTAGATTCCCAGCATGCCAATGATTGAGGGATGCAACAGTCAACTGAATCAATTCTGTATTCTTGCTGAATGTCCTTTCCATGTTGGTTTATGCATGGGATAGAAATCAAATCTATGATTTCAGAGATAGCAGTAGCTCCTGGTGAGAAACTTCCTTTTCTACTGGGAAGGGCCCATTCTATGCTTAAGAGCTACCTAGAGCAATGAGAGTTTAAGTCATTGAGCCCAAATGTGTCAAATAAGGATTTTGAATTCTGGTCTTTCTGGCTCCAAAGTCAGCTCACCATCAACAATGCAATGTTGCCACTCTATAGTGGCAAGGTAAGTTTCCTTTTATAAACTGTTAGATGGATGAGTATCTCATTTGATTCCACTTTCTAAACAAAAGTAGCAGACCAATCTGAATGACCTAGGTCTACATTTTCTAGATGAGTAGTAAAAATTGTTTCCTCTAATTTTCCTTTTTCTATGGTCTAAAACAGTTACTGTTATCTTATTTTGCTTCATTAAAATTGGAAGTACAAGGTTTACTCACACTCCTAGTCTCCAACTAGCATAGAAGCTTTGATCTACCTCGCTTCTCCATGAAACAAAAAAAAAATGGGGGGGGGTCCCAGCTCTGAGCTCTCTTCCAGGTTTTACCCTAGGTTTCTATGGTCCCATGATGAATACATACTGGTAAATGTCTGCCTCTTCACCAGCCTTCCAGGGAATGAATCAAATAAACTGAAACAGATTTTAGTTGCCTGGATTCTGGGGAATTCTTTAAAGAGAGTATAATCACTAGTGACCAGGTTTCTGCCTGGGCCTGTTATTTGGAAGGCTGGGAATTTCCTAGTTACTTACCCTATTCTCTATCAGAAAATTGCAGTAGCTCCGAACATATAATATAATAACCTTTACATTCTAGACATGCAGTAAATGTTTTCCTTATCTTGGAGTCCACTGTTATGTTGGTCATATCAATCTTGGCTGATAAATTCTTCCATATCCTAATGATGGGAAATTTTCTTTGTCTGCTCCCTGCCATGATATGATGTGTCTAGGATTCATTAAAAGCTCTTGGATGATGGGCAGCAGTCTCAGTCTGTCTCTCTCTCTCTCTCTCCTCTCTTGGATGAAGGCTTCATAAAGCTTCCGCTGGTGAGCTGGGCAGTGATTGTGATGTGAAGCCTCTTCTTCTTTCAGTCTTGAGTATGAATTGCATACTAACTGCATCCCTATGGCTGAACACTTAGGAAAAGTGTCTTTTTTTACAGAACTTATTTTATTAGTGCGTGAGAAACATGGGCAATATATGGGGATGTAACTGTCAGGGTTTCTAGGTATGTGTGCACACAATCTTAGACCAGATCTATTCATCAAAAGAAGGTGAGAAGACAGTGAAATGTCAAGAATTTAGGCCAGTTCTTTGCATCTACCTCTAAAAGAATATTAGATTTTTCAACTAATCTGTTTTTTCCTTATGTAAATGTTATTGCTAATATGAATAATTAGGCATCAAGCAGAGGACTCTGAAAGCAAGTCCAAGATTTCCAAATGTATTCTTTCCATGTCAACAATAATTCTGTGGTCTTGAGCATTTTTTTAGCCATCAGCTTTCTCCTCATTGTCCACCCTCAGACTTAATCAATCAACTCTAAATTTATGATATTAATAATCCTCTACATTGTAATAATGCCTAAAAATAGTAAAAAGATGTCAGTCCTGGACCTTGCTCTGCATTACTTCCAAAAATAAAGCACTGTGGTATTTTCTTATTAACTGGCCTACTAGCAACTCTCATAAGGCCAAATGGTGCCATTTTCTTGATTGGTTTTTATCCTGTTTAAAGAAAAAGAAAGGTTATTTCCATTCCCTTTTCCTCTTCAAGTTGCATCTTTTCCCATTTTTGCTTTCTTTCTAAAAATTCTACCCCTATTTACAGAAAACTCACAGATATCTAGGGACATTATTACTGTGCCAGATTAAAAATTACTGAAAATGTCACACACTCTAAAGCTATATTTAGGCTACATTGAGACTTGACGTATATGAGTAATGCAACCTTTCATAGTTTGGATAAATTTAATTCTCCACACTATAATTTCCTCCAACATTCCAAGATGTGAAGGCACTAAGGGTAACAGAATGCAATGATTAATCTGTTCATAAATTTGTTTCTCTCAGTGAGGTTCTGAACACTTCCTTAAAAACAAATTTGAAGCAGAATACAAATGCTTTCAAGGTAGAAGAGGAAGAAAATTACTTATCTAATACTTCAGGTGATAGATAAAAACATGCTGACAGGACATGGGAGCCTGTGCAGGGAGCCAATCTAGGAACTACAGCTATTCCATTCTCCTTCATTTATGTCTTAGGAGTTCAACTTTCAGGCTAATATGATTTCAAATATTAACTAGAGCTCACTTCACATAACTCATGTTTCTGAAATCTTATCTGTAAATTTAATTTTAGTATTACTAACACCTTAAAATTTTGTAGAGCCATTAATGTTTCCAAAGAGTTTTCACAGGTATTTTCTCATTTTGCTTTTGCAGCGTCTCAAAGAGGGTGGCTGAACAAACAAGTCACAGGATGAAAGATTTGGAATTGAGAGAGAATGTAAAAAAATGACCTAATTGAACTCTCTCATTTTATAGCTGAAGTGACAGGTTAATTGACTTTCTCTGAGGTCTCATCAAAAAAAAAAGTGTGGCAAAGCTAAGATTTGAACCAAGCATGTTTAACTATAGACCTAATCATACTATGATTCTGGGTAATATGGAAGATTTGCATAAATAATGATGGTTCATGAGAAAATATGGCCAATACAAAGAAAAGGCTCAGGGGATGTTTCATGGGGAGCAAGGAGAAAGGAAAAAAAATCACTTTTAGCTTGCTAAAGATAGGAGGGAAGACCAGTGAAGAACACAAGAAAATCTACTCAAGAGAAGACTGTGAACAAAGATGAACTCTCCAAAAACTTTTAGAGCAATTCTATTAGAGAGATTTGCTTGAATTTATACCTGTTAATTTATATGTAATATAAATTCTATAAATATGTAAATATCTATAAATATCAAATAATGTATCTAAAATATACAGAATTTAAATCACATAATAATTTTATAAAAATTTGCACACAATATGAATTATGAGGCTTATATTATGCATAAATTTATATTTTTTGATTAAACATTCTCAACTATGGCACCCAGAGCTGTGTAGCTACTACTAGAGGAGGAAGATTAATGAAACATCTGAATTCAAAAAACTTGCCTTTTCCTAAATTAGGGGAAATATTTGCACCATCTAGCTTTAAAAAAGGATTGTGGTATAAAAAAGTGTTTGAAAGCCAAATATCATCATTTATAAATATGAGCAAAAAAAAACAGACAGAGGAAGACCCTAAAGCTTCTTTTTCCATGCCACACATCCCAAATTTACCAAAGCAGTACTGTCTTATATTTCCTTACTTGGTTAAAGTTGCATTTGAAAGAAAGTTTCAAAATTTAAGAAAAGTGGAAACTGATTTTTAAAAAATAGTGTCCTTAACTGATGGAGGTTTTTTTAATGATAAAAAAAAGATGTTCAAATTTTAGATCCCAGGGTAGATTTCTGGTGGTAGGAGCTAGAATTCCAGAGATAGCTGAGGGAAGTCTATGCCTTTAACTTCCCATACCAATGGCATCCTGGAAGCAAGAAAGGAGAGAGAGCCCTGACCTTTTCTCTGCAGACACTCTAAATATGTTAAAATTAGAGCCAGGGATATAACAAACAAAACAAAAAGTAGACAGATTCATCAATCCCTTGGAGAGCACAGGAGGTATTGAAAGGTCACAGTATCTCCTGGCCCCTACTTACCTATGTGCGTCTGAGCCATGACATCAGCCAGTCTGTGTGCAGCCCCACTGCCACCACTTTGCGTGGAAGAAGAGGATGTGGTGGAGGTTGTAGAGCCATGGATCGCTTGGCTGATCCAGTGTTCCATGTTGATGCTGCCCTGACTGGAGGTGGGGGTTCCCTGGGAGTCACCCTGTACAGAGCCTTCATCCTCTGAACCAGAAGAGGTGTCTACACATGGAAATAGAAAAGCTTAGTGAAAAAGACCAGTACTCAGATCTTTTTTCTGTGGGACAGATTTTTTCTTCTGATAAGTGAAAGTTAATACTAATTCCCTCCCTCTAAGATTACTTCCAATTTGTTCCATATACAGTCATTTGCCTGTCTCCCCCATTAGACAGTGAGCTCCTCGAGAGCAGAAAAGGTATTTTGCCTTTTCTTTGAATCTGCTGGATCAGCTCTGAATTCACTTTAAAGCTTAGCATAGTGCCTGGAAAATAGTGAGAGCTTCCTAAGTGTCCAGTGACATGATATGAAAGTCCTTGGTACTTCAATAACATACCCTTCCTTATTTTTTATCTTTTTTATTGATATTTTAATTTATTTTTCCAATTACATGTTATGAAAGTTTTTTTTTTAACATTTATCCACTTTCATATTTATAAGTTGCACATTTTCCAATTGCCCTCCTCTCAATGATGAACAGTCTGCTAGAAGTAATACATAACATACCCTTCCTAGGAAATCTAGCTTCCTCTATGTATTTCTTCTATATCAACGGTGTCTAACTTGTGGCCTGAGGCCCTTGAAGACATTCATTTGACATCATTACATTTTATTATTAAACTCAATGGCAATATGGGTTACATTGTAGGCACACCTCACAAATATATAACAGGAGGCAGCTAGGTGGCACAATGGATGGAGCACTGGCCTTAGAGTCAGTAGGACAGGAGATCAAATCCAGCTTCGTGACACTAGCTGTGTGACATTGGATAGGTCACATAACCCTGACTGCCTTGCATCCAGAGCCATCTAAGGTCATCCTGATCCATATCTGGTCACTGGACCCAGATGGCTCTGGAGGAGAAAGTGAGACTGGTGACTAGCACAGCACCCCCTCACTCAAATCCAATTCATGTATTTGTCCTGACATTGCCTCCCTGTTGTCATGGTTTTCTTCGAGAATTTGAAGGATAAACAACAAATAAATATTAAATTCTATTTGCAGCTTTTAACAAATTTTTGTAGGGCAATCTGACCCAGAAGAGTCAAAAGGTTGCACACCTATGCTCTACATGAATAAATGGTATTATATAGCTGTTCTAGAGTATTTTATTCATATTTCCTTATTCAATTAAAAAAATGAAGTACCAACTCCAGGTCAGGTCCTGTGCTAGGTTTGGGACATGCAAAGAATGTTCTCAAAAAAAGCTAACATCCCCAACAGCTCCTACTACCATACTTTGTACACTTAGTTCATTCTCAATAGCCAGTTGATTCTAATTCTGCCAGTAGAGCAAAAAAAAAAAATATAAACCCTCAGGTGAGTTTAGTTCCATCTAGGATTCTAAAAGACAGGCACAAAGTGAGATATATCATTTTAAATGATAATTAGTTATCCCTAGTTTACATCTCCTTTAGACCCACAGCTATAAATGACAAATATTTTGCCACATGTGACAGGCATGAGTGAGTCACCTGGAGAACAAGGAATTGAAAAAATGCGGAAAACTATCTACTATTTAGTGGAACATCAATGTCCACACTGGTAATGATTAATGAGGCACTAAAAAAACAGATGGGATACAATTATAAGCAATGGGATTCCATTTCTTTTATTGTAAGTTATAAAGGAAATAGGCATTATTAATTTTGCTAATGATGATTATAACATCCATGTAGCTTAGGACGGATGTCCATTAAAAAAACCCAAACATAAACCATAGTCCCCATAAATTGTTTTTATATGCTAAGCCAACCTAAGGCAGAGTTAAAGAAACCCTTCCCCAAGGAGACAAATGGTAACTCAGAGCAAGCTGAGCAATGACAGCTCTGGGTTGATAATCTCCAGAAAGGGAGAGAGAAGTCCAGAAGCCATTCATTTCAGGCAGAAGCTCACAAGTTAGGTTTATTCTGTAGTGAGCAAAGTTCTAAAGGTCACCAAGATCCCAGGAAAGAAAATAATGCAAACAAATGGAGGCTGGATCATGCCTTAGCAGATGTGGTTATAAAATGCTCAGAGCATCTTGAGCACAAAAGAGAGCACTCAATAACATTTTTGAAGAAGCATGATGTTGATCATGACATGTATGGTTTTTCAAAGCCTTCCTATGTGCAATCACCACCATGACTCCTGCGTGACTGCCAGATGACAAGAAGAAATGTTTGTTGGTTTGAATTGGTTTGGATGGATGACAATTTGCAAAATTATTCATGCAGAGAGCATGAAAATGCTATGCATATAATCAAATGCAAATGTTGCAGCTGAAATAAGGTTCTTACCAATGAGCCTGTACGCATCTCAAAGATAGCTAAAAATGCAAGGATTTTACCTTCTGTGTTTGTTTTTTATGCATGTGCATGCACATATGTACATTGTACATACATGATACATTTCTTTAGGAAATGTAGATAACAGTATGAAAATGAATAAATACGGGGCAGTCAAGTAAAGCAACTACATATTGTTTCTTACATTTTGTTGCTTTTTGTTTCCCAACAAAAAAAACTTTAGAGGAAAGGTCCATGTCTTCAAAATTTGCTTTGGTAATAAATTATTTCTTATTTTTTCCAGTTGCAATCTGTTTTACTTGCAAGATATTTTTGTCATCTAACAATTGAGGCAACAACAATAATGACAAGTTTTCTTAGAATTATAAATTTTGGAATAACATGCAAAATAAATTTCATTATAAAATTATCTTAATTAAAATTCACCACGTTAGAAGAATAAGTTTATAAATAGGTAAAAGAATATTTTCTACTTAAATACATAAAAGACAAAGATAAATAATAGAAAATCAGGTTGTTAAAACAAAGGATCATTTAAAGACTCACCTATAAACCATGATTACAGATGGTTTGTAAATATTCAATATAATGAGCTCTTTGCCTTATTTTTTAAGAATATAAGTTCAGAAATTTGGAGTTGGATGAGGGCAGGTAAAGTTATACAAATGAACACAACCTTGGTTTTCACAAAGACTCAGAGCTAAACTATAAAATATGGAAGATGGAGTTCAGAACTCAATTAACAACTACTTGACTTTGGTTTGAATGTCATGCTGCTATTTCATGGTTTTTGTAGCTCCTTATTATTCCTCCATCAATTAAAAAAAAGAGGAGGATCCTTTATTCTCTTACCCATATTCCAGGCAGATCTGTCTCCATAAGCTAGATTCACTTACCTGGAGGTGTGTAGGCATCCATTGAGGTCTGTACAACCAGAGAACGCCGTTTGGAAGGCATTGGTACTGCCATTTTCCTTTCTTTGTGTTTAGCCAAGGCCGCTTGGACAGCTTCTGTATGCACATCTAGAATAATATAAGATATTTGATTAGTGTATTATACAGCCTGTGAATTCTATAGACTCCTGGCTTTGTCCTCTTTTTTCTTGGACCCTTTCACTGCTTCATTGCCCATTCACTTTAGCATCAAAAGATGAGTAGGGAAGAAAAAAGGAGAGCAAAGCTTACTCCAGGTATTTTTGTTATTTACGGGAAGATCCATTAAAAAGTAGACAAAATTTTTTCATTTTGATTCATCTAGAGATTTAATTTACCCAAGCTACTTTGAATTATTCTTGCTAATAAAGAGATTATTATATTTGTAAATTTCTGAATATTGCCTTTATTTGAATAAATAAATCTTCCTCTTGAATTCTCTCCCCATAGATCTCATTTTTATAGGCCTGTGTGTCAATTTATTTTCTTAACATTGTGACAGACAGCAAGGTGGTACATAGAAAAGAACTCTGGTTCTATAGTCAGAAAGCCCTAAGTGCAAATCTGACTTTAGTCACTTAACAGATGTGTGACTTCTCTTTTCCTCAGTTTCTTCAAACTGTAAAATGGAGAGAATAGCAGCCCATACCTCAGAAAAATGTTATGAGGACTAAATTAGATGATACTTATAAATCATTTAACATACTATTTGGAATATAAAAGGTGATATAAATACTAATTCTCTCCTCTTCACCCTGGTGAGTTTTCCATTACATTTTTTGGGCTATATGGTATAGTGAATAAGTCAATATTTCTTTTTCTTTCTTTCTTTCTTTCTTTCTTTCTTTCTTTCTTTCTTTTTCTCTTTCTTTCTTTCTTTCTACCTTAGTCTATAGAATAAACTATTTTAGCTTCCAATAATCTCCAGTTCCATTCAATTCAATACACATTCATTAAGTGCAGAGAAGTGTTAAAAAGACAGGTCCCTGCCCTCATAGAGCAGTCAGTCTAGTAATGAAAGCTTTATCATAGCTATGATACACAAAAGAGAACACAATAAATACAGAACAAGAGAGATACTGACAAAGAGAGTAATATCTATATCTATATCTATATCTATATCTATATCTATATCTATATCTATATCTATATATATATATATATATATCTCCAGGTCCAAAGGGGGATAGAGTGGAGAGGCAATAAGACAAGATACAATCCTTATTCTTAAGAAGCTTATAGTATAGTAAGGATGAAACATATATACAAATAAATAAAATAAAAGTTCAAAATTATTAACTATAGAATAGAGGTCAGTGACTGGAAAACTCAAAGAAAAAAAAGATTATATCTGACTGACTATTTTCTTCATGAAGGAAGTAGTACATAAATTGGTATATGAAGAATGTCAATGTGCAGGAGTGAGAATGGGCAAGAGTTTCTCTGCTTTGTTGATATTCTCCCCAGAATGGGCACAAGGAACAAATTGCACAAAGTCACAACAAAAGAAAGCAGAGTGGTTGAACAGAATAATAGGTAGTCTGGGCATACTTTTGGCTGAAGCATAAAATGTGTAAAAGGCAACACCAAAAAATGTGGTTTGAAAAGGGAGGCTGGAACACTGCCAGGGAGGGTTTTAGACATTAAAGTGAATAGTCTATACTGTATTCATCAGACAAAGAGCTACATTGAAGGTTTTGCAGCAGAAGGGTAATATATTCAAGTCTGTGTATGAGAGAGATTAATTTAGGTATTTTGTAAAGTGTGGAGTAGAAAAGGAAGATGCAACAAGAGGTAATTAGGAACCAAACTATGGTGGCAAAAATGGAAGGAGAAAGAAAGGAAAGTGCATAAGAGACACTCTGAAGCAAAAGGACTGATCTTGGCAGTTCCTAGCATAAGACTATTCAATAGGAGATGTTCAATAAATTCAGTAACAAAAAGCATTTACAAACAAACTACTAGTGAAGCAGTGTGCTATCTTATACAATCTTCCTAAGTCATTTCAACAAACAGAGGCCCATTTGATCACTCTACCCTTAGAGAAGCTTCATCAATGAGGAGGCAGATTAACTTTCTCTTTTGCATATTTCCTTTCAAATGAAAACCAGGTAAAAAGCATTCTAAATCTAGATCCTGAAATTATTAGGGTAGCTTTTCTAATTAGCCTTGTTAATGCAAATTAACGATGAATTAATGACAACTGCTTGGAGAAAAATAATCTGTGAACTGTTATTAAAAAGTGAGAATGCAACTAGATTTATGACAAAGAAAATACTTCAAATTTCTTTTATCTTGCTTTGCAAGAAAGAAATTACTTAAAATGATTGAAGGCCTGAAGCATGAACCTAAGGGCTGAAGTCCTTATAGCACTTCATTTATATGTGTGTTGCAACTGTACCACTTGAAGCAGTTGATGTAATTGCAGGGGCTACATGCTGACTTTCATTATGTCCATGCGTTTCAGATATTTTTAGCACTAATTTTTTCAATTTAGAGTTAGACATATTCTAATGAATGTTCAAACATTCAATTGTTCCAGCTTCTTTACTTTTAACTAGGCACAACTCATCCCAACTTTCCTACCATTCCCCCCACCCCGCTTGCATGATTAGAAGATGATGGAATCATATCACATCATATCACAACTACATAGTTTATTGATCTAATGAAATTGTATGGTATCAACATGCTACAAAATGAAGACAATGAATCCAGAAGGTGAAGGAAATGGGGGAGGATAATGTGAATAGGGGATGAACATTTTGGTACTTTGTCCAAATACCCTAACTGTAAAAAGTTACACAAAGTCCCCTTATATATTATTTTCCTGCCTTTGACAAATCATTTTTCATGAAGTTCCTGAGAATTGGGTATATTCAGGCATTTACAGTGGAAAGAATATGGTCAACCAGGTGGTCCATGACTGAGGGGCAGAGTAGCCATTATGAATTTCTGTGAATATATATTTTTTCAATTGGAAATCTTGAGAACAGTTTCCTTAGGGTGAAATTGTGGTATGTCTAACAGAGCAAAATTGGTCATAGGAAAGTCTAAAGTGTGTGGGAATAGGAACCCAGAACTGTAACAGAATGAAAACTTGAGTCTTATTTGTATCAATTTCCATGACAATTAAAATACTCCATGTTTTATTTAGTTTCTCTTTCTTTTGTTCCAAGAACACATGGCAACAGAAAGAAAAATCCATTTGAATGCAGAACACTCCTTACAGATTGTAGAGAATTGCCCTACAATTTAGTCTTTTTATGTTTTATTATCATATACAAAGAGATTAAAACTGGCCCAGTTTGATGCAAGCTGATTTTGAAGGACTACCCCTTTCCCCAGTATATCAGTTTTTAATTGATGTATATATAATGATATTGATAAGAAAAGTTAAACCTAAATATCATAAATAGACTGAATTTCTTTTCTTCTTTTCTTTCTTTGTTTCTGTGCTCATTTCTTTCTTTCTTTCATAGAGTTCCCTATGCTGTATGTACTGCCTCCACCCTGACCCAGTCATGTGTTACTGGCAGCAAAAGCAATATAACGCATCCCATACACATGTGAGCAACCACAAACACTCAGCTCTTAGATTGTTCACTTTTGCCTCTGACTCATGCTACAGAATCCCCAAATCAAATCAGCCTTGCTAAAAACTATGAAAACAAACTGTTGTAATCATTTTGGGATTGGGGAGGTGGGTGAAAAGATATTTAGATGACTGGTCTTGAACTAGTGAAATCATTATACTTCTAAATTCTTTACATTTGGTATTTGAACTTCAGATATAAAGGTTTGACAAAAAGTTTCTTTTAAGCGAATCAATGGCAAAAACATTAACAAAATGCAGTAAAATCTCAGTCTGGAGATTCCATGCAGTAGCATCTAGTGCCTTAGTTCACTCAGCTACAGAGCAGCATAGCCACAGTTCAAATATAAAGTTTTTCTGACTCCAAACCTCAAGTTTTCCTTAATGTATGCCCTAGTTCCTCTGGGAGTTCATCTGTCTTCCTTGACTAACTAGTTAAAAGACTACTTTACAGGCAAATCATCTCACAGGGGTCAGAAGAAGCAGTTCAAGGACTCTCTCAAGGTCTCTCTGAAGAACTTTAATGTCAGTTTGGGACATGGGAGATGCTGGAATAGACTACCTAGCATAACATCCCCAAATCAAAGAAAATACTATGTTTTCTGAGCAAAGCAGAATTGCAGCAGCACAACAGAAACATGAGATGTGCAAATCTAGAGACAGCTTTATCCTAAGTGTTCAAATGAACCATTTGTGGTAGAGACTTCTGAGCTTATACTGGACTAATCAGTTACATTAAAAAACCCAACTGTTTCCTGATCCCAACATCATTATGTCATTGGTCCTCCTTGAGGGTGAAGGGTGAACAATAACACTCCCTATCCTGCTCTATCATGGTCATACCTTAGATCTTTGAGATTCCCAAGTTGAAATTCAGTTTATAGACCTCAGCATACTCACTTTCCACCTTTGCTACAGCTAGATCCTAATAAGTATGATGAATGAAGCTAGGTCTGGAAATCTTAGGTAGAATAAAGTATGAAGGAGCAGGTCAGTGGTAGCAGGTAGACGATGTAATGCTATGAGTAGATGGGTGGCATGTGAAGCTCAAGTATATTTGGATATTTAGAGTCAACCAGTACATACAGTGGGCCAGCTTCCTCATCAAGCACTACCAATAACCTGGATAGGGCCCTGGAGCCAGAAAGTCAAAGAAAATTAGTTGAACTCTCACAGGAACTGGGGCATACATTAAGGAAGACTTAAGAATTGGAATTAGAAAAGCTTTATATTGGAACTCTGGCTATGCTGCTCACCAATTGAGTGAACTAAGGCATTAGGTCTTTCCCAATTTGGGTCTGAGTTTCTTCATCTGTAAAAAAAGGATTTGACTAGATGGTCTTTAAAACTCTTTTAATTTTTATATCCTAAATATCCTTGAAAAAGTTGTCCATACCTGAAATGGACAATAAATACCACTCTGGTTAATCATTAGTAACAATCATTGAACAAGAATTAAGAGAAAAAAATGATCTCCATATATATAGTTGAGGGAGGTTAATCTTAATTCTAGTACAGAATAAAGACAAAAACTAAAGTTCAAGGGAAGCATAACTTCCTTGATCTTATGGCAAGTCTCATAGTCTAAAGTGTGGCTGTCTTTTGTGTCACCTGTGTTGACATTCCCATATAAGGGCATTTGTCCTTTGAGTTAAGGCATTAAGTTTCCAGGGTCCTGAAAATGTAAATACTTAGGAAACAGCTTGGCATAGTAGATAAGATTGCTCAGCTTGGAGTCTGAGAGATCTAAATTCAAATTCTTCCTCTGATAGTTACTAACTGTGTGACTTAGTGAAAACAATTTAACTTCTATGTATTTCAAGTCATTCCCCAGATCTCACTAAGTCACAGATAAAATGGGATTTGTATTAGCAGAAGGAATCCCCACAGACTTAAACAAAGATCCTTCTGCAGTAGATTGATTCTACATTTCATTAAAATCTCTGGGATGCTAAAACATTAGGTTATTAGCATTCATTCATAATTACTACTCTATACAAATCCACCAAATACCTGACTGACCATTTTCTTATTAAGGTTTCCTTTTTGTTTAAACAGTCAAAACACTGTCTCATTCTGGAATTATCATTTGCCATTGGGCAACTCATCAGTCAGTACTCATGCTTGGACTATCAACTCTTCATGCAAAAAACATAGTCAAGTCCAATGACTCTTCCTGATCTCAAGAATTCTTCATTTGTTAGGCATTTTGTCAGGTAATGGGGAAAACAAAACATCTCACTTTCCCCTAGGTGATAATGGGCTTTTCTGCTCTTCACCTTGGATGTGTCTGTTCTTTGAATAGTTGTGTCCCACAGAACACATCATTACTAACTACTATGGATATAATGGAGACTGACCAAGCTTGGTTCATTCTCTATCCATACTGTTTTCTTGCTAAAGAATTTGTCTAAGATAAATAAACTTACACACCTCCTTAATATCCAATCTGTCTAATGTACTCTCCCTTATTTATATCTACTTTGTTTTTCCTGGGTTCAATTCCAAACTAACCAGTTCAGATTCCTTCTGTAGTAGTTCAAGATTTTTCTTTGCATTTTGGGATATTGTTTACACAAAAAATATAATTATGGAAAAGATCAAAGAAGGGAGGGGGGCATGTTCACAGTTCCAGTACCATTCTCCTTATATGTTTTATTTGAGACTAGTAATGAGTTTTATATGGTTTCATTTAACCTAAGCAATAGTTATGGGTAGGAGCTTCTATTGACAGAAGTCTGACTAAATAATTGACCTTGAATAGATGAAGTCAGATTGAGCTGGATATTGCTGTTAAGTTGTTTTTCATTCATGTTTGACTGTTCATGACTCCATTAGGGGTTTTCAAGGCAAAGGTACTTGAGTTTCTCATTTCCTTCTCCAGCTCATTTTACAGAAAATGAGGTGAACAGGATCAAGCTTTGCCCAGGTCACACAGTTAGTAAGTAACTTAGAGCAGATTTGAATTCAGGAAGATGAGAATTAGTGCTCTATCCATTCTATTCACGGCACCACCTAGCTTCCCCTTGAGCTGGTTGCCCCTTCCCTTTTTACTTTCATGTCATGTGGGATTTTGGACCACACACACATATTTCATTGTTCTCTTTTGTTTTATTTTTTAATTTTGTGGTTTTTAAGAGTTGAATATTACCCAAAGGAAAGGTGCAAAAGATTATGTCTATTAATGAACTTACTTTGGGGCCTATAAGAAATATGCAAAAGCTCTTGGAGTAACCAAATCTCTCTCTCTCTCTCTCTCTCACACACACACACACACACACTCTCTCTCTCTCTCTCTCTCTCTCTCTCTCACTCACACTCACACACACACACACACAGATTTTATTTGAGGGGTAGGTGGGTATTCAATGAAGAAAATATGCTTGTCATGGGCAAACCAATCCAAAGACTAGAATACTGAAGTTTGGAAAAAGGTCATTTTTCTTGATGGAGCTCACTTTTTCATTTAAGACTCTGCCAAAACTAATGTTTTTAGAATTCTGAACTTACTTATAAAATCAGATGAACTTATAAGATCTGAGTATTTTTATCAGACTATAAAACATCCACCCTAAAAAATGTTTTGAGTCCCCTTTCTTCCAATGGGCCTGAAAGTTTTTCTCTACAATGATAAATTCTGGTAAATATAATTGAAATACTGAACAGTAGAATTATTCTGAAGTTACAGAAATTCCCAAATGGAGATGGGATATTGCACCAGCCTTGCACTATGCCACAAAACACAGAAGTTTAATAAATTTATCCAAGAAATAAAGAAGAGCAAGCTTCAATGGATTGTGACTTTGACTTACTTAAATTGTAGCAAAAACCTACATAGGCTAGACCTGGAAAATGTCCAAAAGTGTATTTAATACTTAGAGTGAATTTGTGAAAACAATAAGTGCAAAAATAAGAATACTTTTGAACTCAGTTACAAATAATAAAAACAAAGTACTATCACCAAAGGAGGGCCTATTACATGGTTTTTATTTTTAGGTGGTTTTTTTTTTTTTGTTTTTTTTTTTGCAAGGCAATGGGGTTGTGGCTTGTCCAAGGCCACACAGTTAGGTAATTATGAAGTGTCTGAGGCCAGATTTGAACTCAGGTACTCCTGACTCTAGGGCTGGTGCTCTATCCACTGCACCACTAAGCCACCCCCTATTACATATTAAAAGTGTTTTTTTATATAAAAATACATAATGCTAAAAATGGAATATTTATTATGTATCAAGAAATTTATCTTGCTTTTTTTTTTTTTAGGTTTTTTCTTTGCAAGGCAAATGGGGTTAAGTGGCTTGCCCAAGGCCACACAGCTAGGTAATTATTAAGTGTCTGAGACCGGATTTGAACCCAGGTACTCCTGACTCCAAGGATCTTGCTTTTTTCCAATTAATTTGCATATAACTATGCCACCTTAAACAATATGGCATGAACTAATAATCATTTATAAGGGAAAAAAGATCAATTCTACACAAATGAATTTACTTATTCAGTGCCATTTTCATCAAACTACCAAGAAATTACTTTATAGAGCAGGAAAAAATAATAACAAAATTCATCTGAAAGACCAAAGATCAAGAATATCAAAGGAATTAATGAAAAAAATACAAAGGGTGCTAGCTTGACTATACCAGATCTAAAACTATATTATAAAACAGTAATCATCAGAACTATTTGGTACTGGCTAAGAAAGAGAGGGGTGGATCGGGGAATAGATTAGGTACATAAGACACCATAATAAATGACTTTAGTAATCTACTTTTTGATAAATTCAAAGATGTTAGCATTGGTATAAGAACTCACTTTTTGATTTTAAAAAAGCTGGAAAAACTGGAAAATAGAATGGTAGAAACTAGGCATAGACCAACATCTCACATCCTATACCAAGATAAGGTCAAAATGGGTACATAATTTAGACCTAAAAGGTGATATCATAAGCAAATTAGGAGAGCAGAGAATAGTTTACCTATCAGATCTATGAGGAAGGAAAAAATTTATGACAGAACAAGAGATAGAAAATATTATTAAATAGAAAATGAATAATTTTGATTACATTGAATTAAAAAGTTTTGCGCAAACACAATCAATATACACAACAAAGATTAGAAGAAAAGCAAAAAGATGGAAATAATGTTTATAGTCTTATTTCTAAAAAGGGTTCATTTCTCAAATAGATAACTGAGTCAAATTTGTAAGGATAAAAGTTATTCCCCAGTTGATACGTGGTCAAAGCATATGTACAGGCATTTTTCAGATGAAATTGAAGGTATCCACAGTCATATGCAACAATTTTTTAAAGCACTATTGATTAGAGAAAACACAAATTGAAACAACTCTGAGGTACCATCTCACACCTATCAGATTGATTAATATAAAAATATAATTTAATAATAATATAATAAAAGGAAAATGATAAATGTTGAAGAAGATATGGAAAAAGAGGTACACCAATGCATTACTGGTGGAGTTGTGAATTGATCCAACTGTTTTAAAGAACAATTTGAAACTAGACACAAAGGGCAATCAAACTGTGGATATCAATCAATCAATCCAGTATTACCGCTACTGGGTAGTTGTAGTACCACTAAGATATCATTTAAAAAAAAAAAGAACCCACATATACAAAAATATTTAAAGCAGTTCTTTTGTGGAATCAAATAATTGAAAATTGAGGAAGTATCCATTAATTAGGGAACAACTGAACTTGAGGCATATGAATATGATGGAATAGTATTATACTATAAGAAATGATGAGCAGGCAAATTTCAGAAAAAACCTGGAAAGACGTACATGAACTGATATGAGTGAAATAAGCAGAGCCATAAGAACATAGTCCACAGTTACAACAATAATGTGTAATGATCAAATACAATAGATGTGGCTTTTCTCAGCAATACAACAATACAATGATCCAGGATAATTTCAAAAGATTCATGGAAAATGCCATCTACATTTAGAAAAAGAACTATGGAGTCTGAATGCAGATCAAAGCATGCATATTCTTTTCATTTTGAGGAGGATTTTACTTTTTGATTTTTTTTTTTTGGTGACTTTTCCCTTTCATTCTCTGCTTCTTTTATCACAATTTGACTAATGTGGAAATATGTTTAACATGGCTATCAAATCATTTTCTGTCTTGAGGGCTTACTGGGAGGAAGAAAAAATTTGAAACAAAATTTTATTTTAAAATCAATGTTGAGGGGGCAGCTAAGTGGTATAGAGGAAAGAGTACTGGTCCTAGAGTCAGAAGGACCTGAGTTTAGATCCAGCCCCAAATACTTGCTATTTTCAAGCTATGTGATCTTGGGTAAGTCACTTAACCCTCACAAAAAGTCTCACAAAAAATTAATGCTGAAAACTCTCTTTAAATGTAATTGGAAAAAATAAAATACTATTTCCAATACATAAATAAAAATGTTAGAGAGAAGGAAAAAGGGGGGTACTGTTGACACTTTAAAGAAAATTTAACTTGCCAGAGCTGAGCAAGATAAATTTTGACTTGTGGTAAAGAGAGATGCAGAAGAGCCAAGGTAAATATATCTGTTTAAGGTCATAGGATCACGGGATTACAGATTCAGATGTAGAAAAGGCCTTTAGGGAATGACAAGTCAAACCTCTTCATTTCTCTTTCCTTCCTTACTTTCTTCTTTCCTTCCTACTTCTTTTTCCTTTTTAGCAAACAGATGAGAAGTCATGGGTGATGTACAATTTTAGTCATGGTTACAATAATACAAGGCAGGGTCATTTGGGAACATTGCTTCAATCTGGGAATCTAGTCTGACACCCTCCATTAAAGTCCTATAGTGATGTTTATATTGATTATGTTATAGAGACGTTCCTAATTTTTTTTTTGAAACTGTGTTTGGTAGGCCTAAACAAAAATAAAATTTACATAGCACTTTCTTTACAGTTACCATATAATGCAGGTAGTATAAATATCATTATCCACAGGAAACTTAGGCCCAGAGAAAGATAAATTGTCCCTAGGCACTCCACTAGTGTCAAAGATGCGAGTCCCAAATTTTTGATGCCCAAACCAAAGTTTTCCACTATATGAAGTAGCCTTCTTTATGATATTGAAAACTTGGAGAAGGGTTAGGATGAGTTAGAATCAAACACAGTTTTTTCCCTATTTTATAGTTCTACTAATGACCCATATTACTTAGGGTGAACCACAGACTAAATCATTTAAAAATATTTATTAAAATAGATTACAAATGAAATCTCAAGTTGCTTTAAAGAAATCATGCCATGCAATCTATGGAGGCAGGGATTTCACAAAACTAATGAAAGGAAATGAGTTGCTTTACAAATCTGAAATTAATTAAAGCACTTGATAAGTGTCTCACAAAAACCTTCATTATAAATGTTCTGTGTATACTTTTGTATAAGTCATACACATGGGAAGCTATAAATGAGTAATAATAAAAACTAGAAACCTGTTCATTTATGTATAAATATAGAAGTTATCCAATATGTATTTTAAAAAAGATCTTTCACAGAGCATGTAAAACATTAATGAGATCTGCCAATATCACTAATGTGGGCATGTACTATGAATAGCTTTGAAGGATGAAATAAAAGAAAATTATAGTCTTAAAACTACAGACAGGGAACAGCAGAGAAACCAAATATATGCTCCTCAAAATCATTGCAAAATTGCCTTCCTGATGGCCTTAAGAGAAAAGGCATAGTCATTTTTCTAATTTCTATGGGAATTGAAGAAGATATGGTACCTCAAAACATTCCAGACTGAATATGAAAAGACAAGGAAATTCCAGTTTCTGTCAAGTTACAAACTGTGCTTAGAATAAATGTTCTCAATTTGGTCTGCCTGGATGCCATGAGATATTAATAAATGGGAGAAGAAAAGCCTAATACGTAAATCAAGGGACTGTTTTATCAGTTAAATATTACTTGTATATATCAAGTATCTTTAATATAGTCATGGGTATCCTGTTTTCATCAATGATGGTGACAATTTATAACTTAGAGAACAAGTGTTTATTCCAAGTTTCTATGACCAGAAAATTTACCATCCTATGGTTAGCCTGATAATTGGGCTCTCTCAACTTGACCACTGGGACAAAAAAACATATTGACATTCTATCATAGGGTTCACAGTTGAGGCCTTTCAATGTTTTTCAGGACCAACTGAGGCATCTCATCCTAAGGCATAGCCTTAGGAACCCAAAATTTCAGAGAAGAACTTTGACAAGGGATCAAGAAATATAAAGGAAATTAAATAAAATGCAGTCAAGGAATATAGAGAAATATAATAAGAGAACATTTTTAAAAAGGCACATATAAAGGATTAACTAATTCAAGTAGTATGGCAAAGAACATTCAACTTTCTTTATTGGAAAATGTTAACTCAGTGAGCTAGAACACCATGCTACTGAGGGCAAGTTAAAGGTTCCATTCCCCAAGTGAGTCAGTTGGCTTCACTGTCTTTAATATTCGCAGCAGGGAAACCAAATATATCCTCCTCACTGGCCAGTTGGTTCATAAATACTTTCTGCTTATATGTAGGAATGACTGTTAGGAACAATGGGTGGTTCACATGCATTTCAATTACTAAAAAACAGAGACCAAGCCACTTTAAAATACATGGGTGGTGGAATAATAACATCACCATAATTGATAAAGGGAAGAAAATTATTGGAAAGGGACAATATAACAGAAAGGAAAACATAATCATGATGCAGAGAACTTTGAGTCCCCCGAAACACAGTTTAAAAACCAGATGATGAAAGCAACCAAAAAATGGCACAGAGAAAAATGTAGCAATAACTATGAACAAAAGACTTCTCAAAAAGCAGTTTGACATCAGGATATATTCTGCCCTTTGACGGTAGTAGTTGGGTTAGGTTATAAAAAGTGTTGGGTTGTGTGTGTGTGTGTGTGTGTGTGTGTGTGTGTGACAGAGACAGACACACACACACACACACACAAAGACACACCCACAGATGAAGAAGCAGAGGGCAAGGAGACATAAATAATATTCATGCATATTACAACATATTTCTCTATGTCAAGACCTTGGAGATCTTGTATTTAAATGAATTCACATCTATGCCACAATTTCTTAATAGCAAAACAGGAAAGGCAGGCAAAAATGGTGAGTTGGAATACAGAAATGCTAAACAATCAATGAATTTGAAGAGAGAAAAATCAGAGTTACAGATATGGGTATAAGTTTTGTAATGTCTAAATCGACAGAAAAGGAGGAGAGGCAAGAAGAAGGGAAGGAAGTAAACAAGAAGTGAGGACAGATGAAGAGCGGGGAAGAGAAGTAATCACCCCATATACAGGAGACCCAGAGCTGCTATTGCATATTTCTAGTTTTGTTATAGTTTCTCCTTTCACTTATTGTTCCATAGGCAACTTAAAAAACCTTCCAAATACTGTGCTTACTAAAATTTTCTAGCATAAGGAGGTAAAAAAGATGAAACTCTAGGCATCTTATTCTAGGTGGAAGGAAGATTTCTTTGTCCTTAAGAGTCTAAATACTCCCAAACACACTGCTCAGTCCATCTACAAATATAGCATTATAATTATAACATACCCTTTATTTCTAAACAATTCTTTTATTAATAAAAAAATTCTCTCTCGGAATAAAACTTTTGACTCAAAGGCATTTGCAATAACTCGTTTAGTTTGTCTTTATCCTCATCATTACCCAGACCTTTGGGGGTTCCCCCTTCCCACTGTTCTATCTTCAAACTCCCAGTAATGCATGTTTTCATGCAATTAAGAGATGACACCAAAAGTTTTCTCAAATTTCTTCCACTGAAATAAAATGTTTTGTTTAATGGAAGAGAAGTTACGATTATTTATTCATGATAAGCAGGTTTTTAATTAGACCATGTTTAGGATTTTTTTTTTTTTAGTTACAGCCATTATGTCTGAGGGAAAACTTTAACAAATGAGAATGTGACCATTGATAGGGAATCCATTGGCTAGAAGGCTAAGAATCATGGCATATGAGAATTACATGAAGGAACTGAGCATGTTTAGTCTGGTGAAAAGAAGACTTATGTGCATCATAACATTATCTGAATTGTTAAAGGATTGTTGATGAATAAGAGGGATTAGATTTTTACTGCCTAGCCCTGGTGGGAAGAATAGGAGAAAAGTATGGAAATCTTAGGAGCAGTTTTTAAAATAATATAATGGAAAACATATGGAAAGACTCTCTGAAAATTACAGAGAATTGCCTCTAAAGATGGGGGTTGATTATCACTGGCAGTATTAAAGAAGTCAGATGTTCATTGATAGGAAACCTGTTCAGTTAAGATGACAAAAAGAAAAGCTCCATATACTCCAAAATTTTCATAGTAACACTTTTTCCAGTAGCAAAGAACTGGAAACAAAGCAGATGCCCATCAAATGGAAACTGGCTAAACATATGATACCTGAATGTATTAGAATAATATCTGTTGTAAGAAATTAAAAATATATTTATTATCTTTATAATAGAAAGACTTAGATACACAAGAGCAAAATAAAGTAGAATCAAGAAACCATACAGACAAGTACAATAATGCAAACATTAAAAAAATACTAGAAAACAATAGAAAATGAATAGCAAAATATTACAAAGAACAAAATTCATCCCAAAGAAGAAATCTGGGAAGACATTTCTCCCTATTTATTTTCAGAGGTGGGACATGGGGTATATTACATTTTATCAATTTTTTTCAATGTATTGATGGATTTTGAGGATTTCCAACCCACTTCCCACATTCTTATTCTTTTCAAAATTCTTTGTCCTAAGGGAGATCTTTTAGGAGTGAAAAGCAGAAGAATATAGTGGTAATATTAGGCAATGTAAAAGCAAAAGGAAATTATAAAATTTTATTTTTTTAAAGTAGTTATTGACCTGTGAGGTTACAGTTCTGAATTTCTGAAATATGTTTCCAGGATAACAAGCAAATCCTCCAATCTCACCCAGATGGTGTTTTTGAAGGAAAAATCAGGATGGTGAGGGTAAATGATCTGTCATTCTACATAAGAGCATTAGTTTAAAGAGTTTATTAAAAAGGAAGTGGCTGTTGTGGAGCTTCTGCATTGCTATAGATGCTCCCCTCAGTACATTCTAAGTAATCAATACATGGCAATGAATGAGGTATCATATTTAAAAAGAGTAAATGCTCCATTTGCGCTTAGAGATAAGTAGATTCATTATCCAGCTTGTGAGGCATTTCAATTAAGCTGCCTGGTGACATTAAGCAAAACTAAGTAAATCTCCTTGTAGCCCTGCTTCCCTTCTCTGCTACAGCAGTTTATATTTTATTCAGTTTGAGCCTTTCATTCCCGATGGCCTAAAAGCGTCCATCTACTAAGGAAAAAGAGATATTTAAAGCCAGTCTTGTGTAACAGTGAAATAAATTTAGGGATCATTACATTACAAGGAAAGAATTTAGTCCTTGTATTTGCAGACAGGCAAAGTAGCAGTAGCAGTTAAATTGCGAAGAAGTCGGAAAGTGGAGGTAAACTACTTTACAAGTCAGACATGGATAAATGAATGATAAATAATTTCTGCTTTACAACCAGCAAAAGTTCCAGACCCGTAATCTTGGAATAATATCAATCTTTCTTTCTTGTACTTCTTGCTAAGATATCCCTTCTCGATCACTCTCTGTGGATCCTCTCCTCTGGTTCCATTTTCCCCCATTTAGTGACAACTGTTGAATTCCTCCAGAGAATTCATAGGACTAGAGGATTTAGAGCAGGAAGAGAGATCTTTGTAACTACCAGGCAAAATTGCTATTTAAAAAAAGTTAATCAATTTTTTAAAAATTACTTTTCTTTCCCTCTCACCCACCACCACCATTGGGTGAAAAACTGAAAAAAAAAAAATAAAGAAGCACAGTGAGGCAAAACACACTGCAACATTGACTAGATCTAGAAGACAGGTCTCATGCATCTTGAATCTATCACTTTTCTGACAGGAGGTGAGCATAATGCTACATCATCAGGTCTTTGGAATTGAGTTGGGTCATTGTGATAGATCAGCATTCTTATGTCTTTCAAAGTTTGAAGGACATCTTTCTACGTTTAATTGAAATACTGTACCACTGTCATGAATTTAGCAGCCTTCTGAATGAACTTAGTGAATCAGACTGGACCAAGCCCTAAGGATACAATACTTTATGCCATAAAATAGAAATTTGTTGCTCTCTTTCATGCAAGTTCTCATAAGGAAGAGAGCAGTGTATTTAAGGCATGAGTGTTGCATAGGTGGTTGCTATTGTTAATGGAAGGGACTAGGAGTCTGTCTTGGAGACTGTCAGTTAGCAGTTCCAACTACTACAGTCCTTCCATGATACTCAGCTTCTCTATAAATGAAGATACAATTTCTCTTCTTTTGACCGACAGCTAACCACAGTTCCCCTAGTACTTCAATCATAAACCTGATTCTGAATTCATCCTTTTCTCAATTCTCTTAGCCAAGAATAAGATTTGAATTTTCGTTTCCGATCATGTCATTCTGGACCTCAGTTTCTTCCTCTGTACAATGAGTGGGTTGGACTCAACGTTACGTTAAATTATTCCCAGGTCTAAAATTCTGTGTCTCTGATTTTGTTAAAGTGAGATCTCATTGTAACTCAAGGAGATATGGAACATTCCTGGCATATAGCAATGTAAACTTCTCTGATTTTCTGACGCTTCAAATAACATCATGATGATGATGATCCTGTTTTCTGAACTGGAATCTGATGTGTTGTTCCAATAAAGCTGCACAGCCTACCCCTGACTTTATGATCTTTCTGACAAAATACAAAAATCACCATATATTCAGAAGCCTGGATTGTCAAACTCCCACCCAAGCTCCTCACCCTCTCATTATGTTGATATTGCAAGGACATTAAGAATGAAGCCTAGACCACATGCTCCAAGATGCACTGGCTTGGACATTTTTTATACCATGGTCACTTCCTGCAAGGTCATGCACGAGATCAGGTGACATACCCATAAACAATAAGCCAGTCTATCAAGAAGGGAGACAGATGACAAGCCAATTGATGACACCTTTCAGTGGAGTCTGCCTTTAATCTTGAAGATAGGAATGAAAGGTTAACTCTTCTCAGACTTTGTTTCTCACTATCATACTACCAATATATGGATCCTCTGCATCCATCTGGTAGGTCATCTGAAAACATGACTTTACATTATCCATTTATTGAATACCAGACTCCATATTCCTTCTTGTTTCTGTGAATAGTACATAATTTAAATTTCCTCAGAGATGCCCACCAGTTAGAGGTTAAAGGAAAGGGCTATTTCTTTTCATTCCATTTCTGTCCTCTACCATTGTAATATCTACCCATTCCACAACATACAAAACCTCAAGGAAACTATGAAGTTTAGCTAATTTTGATGCAACTATTGAAATTTTCTGTAGCTAACACAGAAATCAAGAAAGTCAACAGAAGCCTGGTGATCATGATTGTTTTTAGAGAAACTGCCTTCCCATTCCCTCATTACTTCCATTAATTAATTTTGAATAAAATTTCAATTGAAAAAGTATTTATTAATGGGTAATTGTAGGTGGCTTGAGTATGGAATGGTTTGAAAGAGTGAATCAAATAATAAATCATAGAAACAGTGACTAAGTATGGTTAAAAAATGATAAAAATGAGTTAATAGATTAAGACTTGGGGGGAAGGAAGAAGGCAGAACTAAAACATCCCACAGAGAACAATTTTTGTCTTACTCACTACAGTGACAACAGCACTGACTCCACAATCCAAGGATCTGATTTCATATTCCACCTCTGAAAGCTACTACCTGTGTGACTCTGGGCAAGTCACTTAAACATCTTGTGTCTCAGTGTTCTCAAGTTAAAGAAAAAAAGGGGGGGATTGGGCTACATCAACTCCTCTAATTCTTATGAATGATTCTAGGATCCTATGAAATCAGAGTTAAGTCAGTCATATATACATTTTCTATCTTCCAATTTGGGGAAAATAATCGAATCACTATTACCAATGCTACTTGAAAGGGCAGGTCAGTCAGCTGCTCTATGGATTCATAGAAATCCACCATGTCCATGACTCCCCAGGTGCAAAATGTCCTTCCCTGATCAATATTCCCATTTTTGTGCCATCACCTTACTAGAAAAATTCATGCCCTGAGGGCAGCAACTATTTCATGTTTGTGTTTGTATTCCCAGAGCTTAACAAAGTAAAAATGCTTAATAAATGATTTTTGTATTTGTTCTTTCATTTTAAAAAACTCATCCTTTTCTAAATAAAGTAACATAAGCAAAGAACATATATCAGCTCTCTAATAAATATATGAAAACATAAAAAAAAACCTTAGCACACACCTTGAGTCTACCATGTTGAATTTTCCATTTTTCCATTAATGAAGCAGTGGGGTCTGTTAGAATAAAGACAAGTGACATCTTGCCTTTGCCACTTGTTTGCTACATGACCTTAAGGAAAGTCACAAACATTTTGGCAAGTAAGGTTTTTCAACTCTAAATAGAGGTAATAATACTTGCACTGTCTACTTCATAGGGTTAATAAAATGATCAGGTGAGAGAATGAATATAAAGTGCCTATTAAGCAAACTCAAGTGAAACTAAACCAGAAGATACAGACACGCAAATTTTGAAAGTGTAGATTAAAATCAAACTTGCATATCTTGTATTATGTACATACCCCAAGAGAAAAGACATTATTGCATTTCAGCAAATTATTTGAGCATTTGTAGTTTTAAAATGTACTTAAACTCCCATAGGGAGGCAGTTGGTGGGAGAAGAGAGAAAGGAATATAGGATTTTTTTTAAATCTAAAAGGAAGTCCATTATTATAATTTCTTAATAACTAGGGGCATTTCCAAATTGATGAATATTCAAAAAAATGAATAGGCAGTTTTGAAAGAAAGAAATTTCAATCAATAACCATGTGAAAAAAACCAAATCATTAATAATTAGAGAAACATAAATTAAAGCAACTCTAATTTCGCAAAGTTGACAAAAATGAAAATGTCAAATGTTGGAAGGGTTTAGGGTACAATGGCATACAGGTACACTAATGTTGGAACTGTAGTGTACCATTTTATAAAGTTTGGAACTATACCCCCTCACAGTTACCAAAGGAATATCCATCATTTGCAGAATGGCTCAACAAATATGAAACATTTACATATGAAAATAATGGAATACCACACAGTGCCAATGATGAAAGTGACAATTATATAGAAACCTGGGAAACCTGTATGAAATGATACAGAGTGAAGTGCTTATTAAGAAAACTCAAGTGAAACTGAACCAGAGCTAAACACAAAATTTGAAAGGAAAATAATTTATATAATAATAACAGTATTGTGTAAAAAAAAGCATCAATTTTGAAGACATCAGAACTCTAATTAGTGCAGAGAACACCCACAATTCCCAAGGTTAGATGAAGAAGTGGGACTCAAAAAAGATATGAGATTAAAGATGAAGAACAAAATATATGTTTTTGGACACAGCCAATGTGGGAATGTGTTTTGTTCAGTTAAGTATATTTGTGTGTTTGCATATAAATGCTTGTTCATTGAAGAAAAATTATTTTAGGAAATACAAAGGTGGGGCAGCTAGGTGGCACAGTGGATAGAGCACTAGCCCTGGGGTCAGGAGTAGTTGAGTTCAAATCCTACCTCAGACATTTAATAATTTACCTAGCTGTGTAGCCTCGGGCAAGCCACTTAACCCCATTTGCCTTGCAAAAAAAAAAAAAAAGAAATACAAAGGAAAAGCCTAGTCTATGATATGAAGCTTACCTTCATGGATGTTCTCCTGAGTCACTAATATGTCAGCACGTTCTGAAGTACTTCTATTATGACAATATTCATTCATTTAAACATTGATTAAATGACCTCTATGCATGAGACTGTGTTTGGGAACTGAGAAAAAGGGAAATATAAATAAGAGAGGTTCACTGTTCTTGTGGAGTTTATAATCTAGTAAGGGAGTTATATACATACATAATGGTAATAAGAATATATTTATGATAAGAGCATAAGAGGAACACCAGACTACCAATATAAAACTTGCAAAAACTCAGAGGAAATTTTGGACATATTTGATTCACATCTCGATCAAACTGATTGTTCTCTAAAAGTAGAAAGAGCTATTAATTACTAAAGAAAACTTTAAAATGAATATAATTTAGAGTTCAGTGTAAGTACCTGATCCATAGTAGGTGCTTAATAAATGCTTGCTGTTCTGACAAGACTGTCATTTTCCATTATATGGTCAGAGATTTAGAACTGAAGAGACATGCAGGTCATTTATTCTAGACTCCTAGACTCCCACCATTCTATAGATGAAGAAAATGGGACCCTGAGCAAGTTAAGAGACTTGCCCAAAGACCCACAGCTCCTAAATAGGTATTAACTTCAAATCATTGCTTTCCCATTAATCCCTACAATATTTTCTAAGCAATAAAAATATTGTTGGGGCATATCATGAACTGGAAAAATAATCCTCCAAAGAAACAAAGGGAGGTACAGGACCAGAGGGAGAATGCCTAGCTAGTTCTCTTCTTCCAAGTTCTAGATTTAAACAGTGTGTTCTAAAAGATTAATGGAATATATTACAAGTAACTTAACCCCATTTGCCTTGCAAAAAGAAAGAATATTCTTTATCAAAATCTTACTTGGAGAAAAACATCCTACCCTTCCTCTATACTGAAAAAAGCACCCAAGCCATGTTTGCTATTTGACAACTTAACTCAGAGGATTATCTACCCTTGACAAAATTTCTGGTATATAGTGGGAGCTAAATTTATATTGTTTGATTGATTTTAAAAACCATTCCCAATTGCTCTTTTAAAACATTTGAAACCTTCAAAAAATAAAAGAAGGGTTAGAATAGACACTAGAGCTAGGGGACAGGAGTTTGGTTTAGAGAGCAGGAATTGAGATAAGACTTCATTTTCCTGGTTTTTCCTTCAAGGTCTCCCTTGGGTGACAACAAGGATGCCCCTTTCTTACTCTTCTGATAAGTAAGACTAGATGTCCAAGATGCCTGAAAGAGATATGTGAGTACACCTGGTCATAAATTTGAGTGTCATTTTTGGAAATAGTTCTACAGTCTTGGGAGGGGGGAGAGCTAGCATCCAGAAACAGTTTCTTACACATAGTCTTGGCCTTTCAGCTTTTCCAATTGTTGCCAAGATGGGAGAAATATCCGTTTATCAGGGCTCAGACCATCAAGGGGCTCACCCTTTCTTTGCCTAGGGGTTACAAAGCTCATTTGTCTTCCTTTCCTTCACTTCCAGAGGGGAAGCAGAGGCAGGCAGGATTCCAGTCAGCTAGTTACCCAAGTGGGAATTCTGGCTAATAGGGAGAAGCATTATCACCATTACTTTTGTCACCATTCCACAGTATACTCTGATCTGATTCTCAATAATCCAAGAACAAACAAAATTGCTTACAAAGAATATTCTTTAGTTGTGTGACCTTGGGCAAATCACTTAATCTTATTTACCTTGCAAAAAAAACGAATATTCTTTAACAAAATCTTACTTGGAGAAAAACACCCTACCCTTCCTCTATACTGAAAAAAGCATTTTAAAAGTTCATTTTAGATGTTGAGACAGGAAATGGAGGAAGTATCTCTCTCAAAAGGGAGTAAAATATCAACTTTTCTGCTGTGAAATTAATGGATGAAATTTGGCTGAGGCCAAGTTATGATGATAATGAAAAGAAAATGTCAAGATAAGGTGTGTTCAGAAGAAAAATGAAAGGAGGAAATTTTTTTATAGTAAGATGTATATATAGTTTTGATGTTTTCAGGACTTTTTTAGATAAAAAATAAAGTTTCCTTGGCAAACAGAAAGCGTTTTGGTTGAGAAGGAGAAGCAAAGGTATAAGAGGATATGAGTGTAGTAAGGGTAAAGAAGGTAAATATTTTAGCTAAAGAAATATAAATCATATGTAGAATTTCATTTAAAAAGGAAAAAAACCCTAAACAATTTCTTAAATTAAAAAGAAAAATTTCTTAAATTGGCATATACATAATTTTCATAAATATGAAATTTGTTCACAAAAAATAAACATTTAAGAATAGAAAATCTGTTATGGGAGAGTGGCAACATTCACCTCAAATATTCACTTGTTCCAACAACAACATGTGATGAAAAAGTTAGGATCTTTTTATCCCAAGATCTCAAAGATGACATACCATGAATTACCTTTAGGAAAATGAACTTTTGAGAAAACCACCCCACCAGCACCACCCCAATAACTGTGATTCTAATTCTTCTCTTTGTTGCATATTTAAATTTACATGATCAATCTGGTTCAAGTGGAAAGTGTCTCCTTAAACTCAGAACCTTACCTGATCGATAGCGTTCATCCCGGGACCCTGAGGACCGGCGGCGGTGGTATCTTGAGGAGGAGGAGGGGGTAACAGGAGTCCGACGTTCTTGTGGCAAGGCCTGATCCACCCCTAAATTTAATGGGAAAAGGAAAAGGCAGATAATTGTGAGAATTCACTTGAAAGAATTTTCATGGAAATTACAGTTATGCTGATTTCTATAAGAATCAATCATGTTTATTCTGTGGGCCAGTAGGCCAGCAGCAAGAAATACAGAATATTGTTCCCATCAGTCCAATAGAAGTCTGAGAAAGTGGGGGTGTGAATTGTGGCCAACAGTAGAAGAGGAGTTGGTAGACAGAGAGCTGGTTAATTTGAGCATTTTGAAGGACATACTTGTAAGGAAAATAATAAAATTAAACCTCATCTAAGGGTGGCAAAAATATTACAACAGATTATACTATTCATATATCACAAAAGAGTGTATATTTTTACTTTAGATGGTCAATAATCCTGGGTATTTGAGGAAAAATGTAAATAAAGTTTCCAAGAACAAAGGAAGCAAACTCACAATGTCAAGATAAGGAATGGAAAATACAAAATACAGAGATAAAATTATTTTCTCTTTCATAAACCAAATATGCCTATTTTTCAAGGACACATCTTTTCCAAATTAAGTTAAGTGACAAATATATTAGTTTGTAATGTATTAAAATTATGACACAACATTTAATTAGTAAGGTCTAAAATGAACCAATCAATTCATATAAATAAATCATCCCCAACCTTATTGTGGTTGGTTGATACAAAAGAGTCAGAGTGAGCTCTTCTTTTCCTGTCCCTCCACCACCTTAACTTGACATAAGTGAGAGAAAATCTTCCCTGGATCCTGATTATAGGTATAGATCTACTGGAAATTATTGTGAGATTAAGTTCCTATGTGACCATGGCCATGACATTAACTTCAAGTTAATGATTTTTATTATTATTTTTCTTCAGGTAATAGAATATCCCAGTAGATTACTAGCCGTAGAGACAAGCTTCAATAAAGTTTATAGGAAGATTTAGGAAAACTGGCACTTTTAGCATTTCATTTATTATTTTAGAAGACATAAGTTTAATCAGAGGAGGCAGATACTCATGGGGAAATCAATGATTTCATAAGTTCAAGGTATCACCCTTAAACAATGAATATTAAGGAGGATGAACCTGATAATGTGATATGCTCTGGGTTCCCTGCTTCTGAGGATTGATGGGGCAGGAGTTTTTCTAATTCATAGCACTTCATTCTAACACTGTCTGTCCCCTTTATTCCTTCTTCCTTGTGTCTTCCCTTCTTTATTCCTGCCCCTCCCTACAAAATTACCACTATCTCTAATGCATGAACTTTCACTTCTAACTGGTAAATTAGAAAATATGTGTTTGTTTCATAAAATAATTCTTGAATATAATAGCTATGTTCATGCCATGTTGAAAAAATACTAGAGAGAGGTCAGGGTGAAGCCACAGAGAATGATATTTCCTTCAGTATTTGAGGTTTTCTCTACCACAAATCTGTAAATGAGTCAGAGTTGCAAGGAAAACCTATAGGGCAATATTATACAAGAACTTTACTAACACCTGAAATATTTCAGTGGGAGAATGAGTGTATTGAGAAAATGAATTTGGTCCCCCTTGGGGCTACATACAAATTCAAAAACTGAAGGAGGGAAGGAAAAGAAACGAAAGGAAAGAATGGGAAGAGGGAAAGAGCAAAAGAGAATATAAAACATTCTTGATAGGAAAAAAATTTATGACTTCCAAACAAGTGTTCCAATAAAAGAATCCAAAAGGAAATTGAAAGGAGGGGGAATAGAAAGAGCAAATAAAAAGAGAGACAGAGACAGAGACAGAGACAGAGACAGAGACAGAGAGAGAGAGAGAGAGAGAGAGAGAGAGAGAGAGAGAGCACAAAAAAGCAAAAGGCAATTAGTCAGGTATACTTTCATCCTTGTGGCTTTATGTTAGAGAAAAGAGACATTTCCCATTCAATTTAAGTTTAAATGTAGTGTAAGATTTCATGACTGCTATGCTCTGGGTAGACAGTAACTGCGTCACTGGAAAATATGTAAACCACACAGTCGCCAAAAGAACATGGCAGATATGTTTAAGCCTATGAATTTCCACAGAATAATGTTAATAATATGTTTAAACCAGAACAGATCACCATGTCTGATGACCTGGCAGAAGTGACCACCTTTGGAGGATTCAGGATGCCATCTATGCCAGAAAACATCTGGTAGACAAGTTTATTTAAACATAAAGGGGCAATCAAAAATTCTGAACTAAAATGGCAAAAAATACTCACAAAGAATCACTGTTGTCTGTGTACTAAAGAGAAAAGAAAAAAGTGAGGAACATAAAGTGGTCCTCACAGTATGCATTTCTAACAGTATTGTAATTGTGAGGATTGGTCAGGCACATGACCTTAACCTTGATCTTCTAACCTTATACCCTGAATCAGATGTAAACCATCGAATTAGGGTTTTTCAAATTGGGTGCTAAGGAACCACTGAATTATCCAGAAATGTGCTAGGGTATGGTAAGACATTTCATGGACATGGTTAGACTTTAGGAATTTTAAAGAAATTACAGATATTTTTCAAATTTTTAAGTTTATCTGCCAATAGAACTGAGGAATTTTATTCTCCTCTCTTCTTACAAATCTAAATTACTATCACCTTTACTTTAAAGCTACATAAAGTCAGTGTCAGAAAGAAATATGTGTTGCCACAAATAGGAAAAAAAGGTAACATATTTAATGGTATGAATAATTAGCATTATATATATTCTTTTAATACTCAGAAAGAACTTTACATAGTTACCTCAGTGAACCCTATTTGATTTACTATTGTCCACATAAGAAGACAAAAGGAAAGCAAAAAAATTATTTTAAATTATAATATAATTTCTATGACTTTACCACTCTGATGATATCAATTCTTAAAATTATTATTTCAGGATAAGCAAATATACACCACCACCTTACCCTTACCTCATAAGGTTATAATGATTTCTGTCTACATACTCCTATTAAATACTGTTTACCTCTATCTTCCCAATGTGTCTGTGCTATTTCATCCAATATGCATTAATCAAGGTTCTGGTATTCATTTTTTTTGTTTTTGTTTTTGTTTTTTTGCAAGGCAATGAGATTAAGTGGCTTGCCCAAGGCCACACAAGCTAGGTAATTATTAAGTGTCTGAGGCCGGATTTGAACGCAGGTACTCCTGACTCCAGGACCAGTGCTCTGTCCACTGTGCCACCTAGCCGCCCTGGTATTCATTTTTATTAATGATTTCAAGAAGTTTGAAAATTCTTTAAAGCCAGGTTTATGCCTTTACTCCTAGTTTTTCAGTAAATGCATCCTTGATCCAAAGGTAGAGAGGCAGAGAGCTCACACTGAGGGAATGGGAATTCCCAGGTTCCTATGTCATTTTGCTACCACACAAGAAGCCGAAAGAGAGAGAATTAGGCAATGCAACATCCTCAACTTACAGGAGAATAAATGTACTGACATTCAATGCTTAAGACTGAGAAGAACAACAAAAATAAAATAAAAAAAAAAACTTAGTTTTGAGTCACTTCCATCTCTATCTGAATTTAATTAGGCTGAAGAACCTGTTTCCTTAAGAGTCAGAAAATGAACCATTCCCTAAGTAGTGACAGGAAATTTCTCTAACCCTTCCATCAGCTATTTCCACTGCTATATTCAGTAAGCATAAGCACACTTCCTGACCAAGTTTTGGAAGTCAATTTTATATTCTTGATCAAGAATATGGTTTAATCGGGATACAAGTAATTTAATACTTTTGTTGATAAAAGATATCAAATCAGGATAGCCAATCACTTGCTTTCAGAGAGTTGATGACAGTCCCAGGAGACAGCCTCAAAGAAACCTTTTGAAATGAGGAGGAGAATTATTCACACTTCAGTTAGCAATGAGAACGGACTCCTTAAGAAGGAACAGCAGGAGAAATTCAGACTCACCAGTGTCTGTGAGTGCTGGGCCAAACTGTTTGTGGAATTCAAGCCCATTTATAATTGGGATTTCTTTTATATTTCCTGTAGCAATCTGTTCTAGGAAAATATCAGACTGAGTCACAGACTAACCATGTTTTAAATTACTCACAATTACCTATTTGAATGTTGTTTCTTTCTCTATTTCAGGCCTTGACCTTGTCTCTTGTATTTTATCTAGTGAAAATACAATCTATTCCTACATCCCTAGAGGAGTTAGAGGTTACAGGCTTCCTTTAGCTGAAGACCAGTCTGCAAAGTCTGCTTACACTAGCTAATTATATACTTACACTCATACCTATATATTCCCAAGGCAAAGGAAAAGGAAAAGAAAAACAAAAACACATCAGATTCAGTTTAAATGCTTATGATAGCAAATGAAATTTTTATTGTCATGATCAGACTTATAATACTAATAGCTGCCTAATATAGTACTTAAAAACTTTGTAGAGTATGTTGTACAGCTTAGCACAGTTGAACATCACATCCAAGATGATTTCATTCTCTTACTTGCATAATGAAAACATTACCCTAAATCTGTGCTTTGGTAGTATTGAGAAATGATTCAATGGAAGAAGCCCTCTGCTACAATGGCAAGGATGGAACAAATTAAAACAAATGCCAAACTCAACGAACAAAAATAACTTTTAATTTTTAAAAAGGCTAGTTTCTATCAAAATCATTTAGAAGAAATAATAGAAATTTAAAAGAGAAAATAACAAAAATCTGTTTCATGGATTAGTCTTCTTGCAAACAGGAAAGACCCAGTGGATGAAGAATATATATGACTCAGATTGTGAAATAAACTGATATCCTATTAATTAGTCCAGATTTCTGTATACGTTGAAACCCGAAACTGTAAAGGAAGTACATTTCAAAACATTTTTAAGTCAAAAATTTCTTTCAATGGTGCTTTCAAAAAATAAAAATGAAATAACTTTTAAATATTCAATACTATTCTTTGGATGCCATATAACTGCAAATTATGAAGCACTGTGTATGACCTTAAGAGAATCAAAATGGAAAGTAATCCAAAGAACAGCTTAAAGATACATGATAGGAACAAGAACACACTACCATATAATAACCATAATAAATGCTTGTTTAATCAAACAGGACAGAGACATTTGCTTGGGAAGTTGCAACATACAGGACATGTACGACTGGCAAAGGTCAATCTTTGAAATATTTAGAGGGAGGTGAAACGACAATTTGGCAGGCTGAGGCTACCCTGGTAGAATAATTATAACAACCACAATAATAACTTGCCCAGGGTCACAGAGATAGTAAGTGACTGAGGAATTTAGATATTTTAGAGTGCTGAAAAAATAAAATGAGCCAAGAAGAACTCCCCTGGCTCATTGAGTCAGGTATAAAACTAGGTAGAGCAATCACCCAGGAGGAGAGGCTGAAGATGAGTTCTAATCTACCTGGTGAAGGAGATAGTTACATTGATGAGATCATGGAGGTTGAAATGCAAGGCAAAGACAACTCATTTATTCCCTCTAAATTATACAAATAATCATGCTTTATTGAATACTGCTAATGGATTTCAAATTGGGTTCTCTTAGTTTTGTATTATCATCTAATACAAAGAATTTTTCAGCTGAGTTTTCCAAAGTAACAATAAACAAACAAGCATTCAGCTCCCTTGTATTTGCTGAGGTAAAAAGATCATAGTGTCCTTGATATTTTAGAAATGGGAACACGATTAGCAGGCAGCCATCTTCAGAGAATCCTTAGCAATAAATACTGCTTCCATGACTACTTTGCCTTCCAAATTTACTCAAAGCAGAAACCACAAGAAAAGGGTGGTGATGATTGAAAAAAGTAAAAGAAGTAGGTGAAGAGCATAAAGCTATCCTCTAAAGGAATATATGTTTATGTATATAACTGAATTGTGCACCCCCCCATATATGTATATTTTTATACACTTACAAAGTTAAATATCTTTAAGAGGTACCTTCCAGACTAATTATTTGAATGCGTTCTTGCTTATTTATAGTGGGAAAAAATATCTAATTTTGTTAATTTTGCAAATTGGGGATTTTCAGAGAGGAAGAGAAGGGAGAAGAGAGAGAAGAGTAAAATAAACTGGAATGGAAGGGAGAACAGCAGATTTGAATTACCCAGTGGGCTACTGAGTAAAGAGTACAAACACCACTACCTCCACATGAAGATACTGCCCTTTTTATTCTTCTAGTTTCTAAAAGCATTCTAATAATAAAAAATCACATTGTTATGCTCAAAAGTTCATAACACACTATCCTCACAACTTTTTGATACAGTAACTTTATTAACAAAATACTGAAATATCTTCTTTTATTGATTAGGAAACTGGTTTTCCCATATTCACATAATGTGCAAGTGATGGACTGAGGACTCAAAATAAATTTGATACACATGGGGTGAAAGAAGCAAATCACCAGCTGAGGAAATATAGAAAGGTTGTTTTAAAATAATCCAAAGTGAAAAAGTCAAAGTAAAAATGAATGAGTAAAAAATCTATGATTTGTGGAGTTGTAGTGGAAATAATAGAAAGGCTCTATGTTCTAAATTAAAATTAATGTAAATAGTTGCTAAGCAAATTTAATTAGTTGCATCATTTAATATTTTAAACAATAATATTGTTAGTAACTATTGTTAATATTTTAAAAATATTTAAAAATTAAAACCCTTTAAATATTAAAAAAAATGAAGAGTTGCACTTAGTTCTAGTAGGCCTACATCTGGGAGCAGTATGTTCAACTCTAGGTCCTACATGTGAGGAAACTAGAGTTTCCAAAGAATGGCAAATAGAAGAGTCAAAACCTCAAGTATATGGTGAACAAGGTCTGTTGACAAAAGAACTGAGGGTGTTTTGCTTGAAGAAGAGACCTCAGCAAACTCAGGATCACTGTCCTCAACTACATGAAAGAAATGGGCATGTTTGCTTTGGAGAAGAGAAGGTTTAATAGGAACATTTTGGCCATTTTCGAGTGATGTGATGCTTGTTTTTCATTCTCTAGAGGGCTATGGCATCAGGGAGGTGATGCCATGACAAAAAAGTGAACTGGATTTGAGTGAGAGGGGCTATGCTAAGTCACCTGCCTCACACTTTCTCCTCCAGGACCACCAGGGTCAGTGGCCAGTGGCCAGATTTGAATCAGGACAACTGGAGACAGCCCTGGATGTGAGGCAGTCACTTGTAACTTCCCAAGGTCTCTCAGCTAGTATGTGTCAAGTAGCTGAGGCCAGATTTGAACTCCGGTGTTCCTGACTCCTGGGCCGGTGCTATATGCTGTGCACCATCCACCTGCTTAGAGCATTTTCAAGTAAATAAAGAAACTGGAGTTATCTGGAAAGAAAACTCAAATGAGACATGAAATTGTCTTTTAATCAAGTAGAAAAGAGATTAAAGGGGGCAGCTAGGTGGTGCTGTGGATAGAGCACTGGCCCTGGAGTCAGGAGGAACTGAGTTCAAATCCTGCCTCAGACACTTCATAATGGCCTAGCTCTGTGCCCTTGGGCAAGTCACTTAACCCCATTGCCTTAAATGAATTATTTTTAAAAGGAAAGAGATTAGATTGTTTGAGGTCTTAATTGCCTTAAATAAATAATTTTTTTTTCAAAAAAAGGAGAGAGATTAGATTGTTTGGGGCCCAGAAAGTAAAACAGGGAGTGATAGAATTTTAGAGAAGCAGACTTGAGCTCCTATCAGGAAAAAAATTCTTAACAATTAAAACTGCCCCAGAATAGAATTGGTTGCTTCCAAGGTAGAGGATTCCTTCTTACTAAAACTCTCAGCATGCAAAAACTAAATGGATGGTAGATTATAGTTTCTTCTCTAGATAGAGAGATAGACTAGGTAGATGTGAGAGATAGACTAGGTAGATGTGAGCTCCCTACTGATTCTGTGATCATCCTTAAGTTACATATTTATGTATTATATTTTGTTATTACTTTTGTATCTTCAATGACCATAGTAACAAATTATTCCACATTAATACTCTAGAGTAAAAGCGAGAAGGATGTTGAATGGATGAATAGTCAAGGATGGTGCCAAACATCTCATAGAAATGGGAGAACTACTCTAGCACTCTCATCGATAGCTTCTGGAGGGTAAATGAAATTTTACAGACCAACACTTAGAACAAATGCAAGTTACTTAAGACACCTGCCATAAAATGTTCTTGATGCTTTATGTGGGTGAGAAAAGTTAGGCTACTTATTGATGGTAGCATTTGTAATAGTTGCATTATGCCACTGTAAATTATGATGCAGGAACAGCAAGGTTCTATGTACTAATGAAATTTCACTGAGAAGAAAGATAAAGGCACTGATTCCTACCTCATCTATTTGCAAGAATAATCAAAATAGTCAACAGATAATAACTTAAAAAGTTCCTAAGAGTCAGAACAGGACAAGTATCAAATAAATGCTAACATATCTTAAGTATTTATCCTTCTTTCAAATATTAGTCTCAATTTGCTATATTTCACCCCTGACGTTTTATCCTTCATTAAAATCTTTGTTTTAATCATTTTTCTACCTCTTAGCATGATCTTATGGTATAAAGAAACAATGGCTTTTCTCAGTCATTACTGAAAGTACTACAATATTTTTAAGAAATGCCTGTAGTTGGGGCAGCTAGGTGACGCAGTGGATAGAGCACCAGCCCTGGAGTCAGAAGTACCTGAGTTCACATTGGACCTCAGAATTTAATAATTACCTAGCTGTGTGGCCTTGGTCAAGCCACTTAACCCCATTTGCCTTGCAAAAAAACCCTAAAAAAATGCCTGTAGTTACTATTGAATGTAACACTAAGTGGTTATAATCAATGCTTAAAAAAGCCTATTAAAAAGTAGCAAAAAGAGATGGCTTCTAGAAGAACCACTTGAGATGGTGTTGACATTCTACTATAAATGCTCAAAAAAATCTGTAGAAAATTATATCATTGAATTTTACACAAAAATCTATAAAATGTTCTAATCAAAAGCCTCATTCTTAATATACCTTGAAAATTCTAAATATACTTTCTACTACAAATGCTCTTGCATTGTTTCTAAAATGTCTTAAAATGAAGAGTTCATTGAAAATACCTTACATGTCATAGAAAACTTTGAATGAAATAATACAAATTATTTTCTGATAAATCTTCAAAATTCTATGATCTGTCTTTCGACATATGACAGAACAGGGATATTTTAGACTTCAATATAAGAAGAATCATTATAAAATGTGGGCAGTCAAGAAAGAATTAAATTATTTAATTTAAAAACATCTGCTTCAGTTAACTGTATAACTGGAGAATTAAGTTATGCATAATGAATGCATTTATTCACTCAGGAGTAAATCTCTAAGAGAATAAGAACAGGTGGGAAAAGGTGGGAAAAAACCACCAAATAATACCAAGGAAGCAAGATTGAGTGTCAACTGCCCATAGACCATGAAGTAGGACAACCTGTCCTCAAATCACAGGTGGGAAGGCAAAGATGTTTCTCATTCTCAAAGGAAACCAGGGAAACTAATGTGGGTAAATGGCTCCTCTACACAAAACACTCTCTTGTCAAATTACATATTTTTCCTTCATGTTCAGTGGGCATGTGAGCCTTCAAAAAAATTCTCAGTTGGTATCTGATGACAAGTCACCCCTTGCTGAAAGCAGACAGTTCTGTCACCTCATCTGTTTCTTCTCTCTTTTATCTCTCTTTATACTGGGAAAGGTATTATAGGCTTCCAGGGCCATCAACAAGTTGACGAGTGCCAAATTGCAAAGGATGGATGGAAGCAGATGGAAGAAGAAGAGCAAACTTCACCCCTGCTTGTCTGTAAAACTGAGATATGGACCAATGACTTAAGATATATTACAGAATTCTAATAGTATCTCATTAGCCAGACATAGTTAAGGTACTAGATTTGGCCTCTAGATGACCTGGGTTCAAGAACTTATTGGCATAAGGACCCTGAGCAAGTCACACAACCATTTTGTACCTGATTTTTAAAATTAGAATGATGGAATCAGTATGATCTAGGCTTTTCTGCAAGTTCAATATCTATAATTTCCATTACTTGTACATGATTCAAATGCAACATGTTTATAGGGGGGTTAGGGTCGGGAGATATTCTGTGGGGTAATAGATGAGGTCAAAACTTTGGTCTATGTCAGTTTTCTTTTGATAAAACCAGAAGGTTTATATTCCCGTTTTGGTCAACTAGATTGGCTACTTTGAATTTTTTTTTATTTGCTTGTGTTTTCTTTCTGGTTTTTGCCAAACTTGTGATCTGTCAATCTGACTAATTTAGAAGTCTTAAAAAAAAAACAACTAAGTGGTTTGATGTTCAGAACTGAATCCAACCTTCCAACAGATGTTTGACCATAGAATAATTGAACTGATAGAAAATCAGAGAAATTTAGTTGAATGATTGAATAGTTTTTCCCCATTTTTCAAATGTTAAGTTGTTGTGTGTTCCCCAACTCCAAATAAAGAGTTATAAAATTTAAAAAAAATGAGAGAATTGAAATGAGAGGCAGAAGACAACTTAGTTACGTTATCTTCAGTAAATGACATTTTCTGGGCCTTAGTTTTTCCTTGTCTATAAAATGGAAGAATGGGACCAAATGATCTTTAGGATTGTTTTAGTTCTATGATTTTAGTTCTAGGATTTATACTTCTTCCATTTCAAGTATACCCAAGTTAAGGTGAGGATTTTCAAGGTGAGTAGTTTTCTTTCAGGGACAACAATTTCTTTACTATTTCCTTCTCTCTCTCTCTCTCTCTTTTTGAACACAGTGCTCACCGAAACGAAAATAAAACAGAGGCCGGGTTCCTGCGGAGCTGGCCGCCCGGTCTCTGGCCGCTGCTTCTCGGATGTCACACACCCCGATGTTGGCGGAACGGAGCATCCTCCTTGTGGGTCCTTCACTGTGCTGCAGTCTACACCGTACTGCGGCAGCTCCATTCGCTGCTGTAACAAGTTGAAAAAAAAACTAATTAATTCAAATTTTAGTTTTTTTTTTAAATTTGTTACAGCAGTGAGTGGAGCTCCCGCCCCCATGCAGAACAGCACACACAACAAACAAGGGACCAGGAGACACAGCCCCAGTGCCTTTCACCATCAGTGCCCGGCCAACATTGGGGTCAATCAAGTTCTTTGCAAAGCTGCGGCTTGAGAACTATCTTCTTGGGAAATGCCTCTGTTTCACTTTTGTTTTGCAATGCACGGATGAAAAAGCAACCACAAAGGACAACACACAACCAAGCCATCCCCAGCCTTCTTCCAAAATACAGAAGATTCTACTTCCTTTAAACAGGTCAGCAAGTGGCATGGTTATTTAGGAGGTCAGCATTGGCTATGATTCTGTTGGAAGGAGGAGAAAAAAAACACAACAAACCATGGATTTCCATCACTTGACTCCTTACAATTGACCTTGGGAGATCTACACATGAAGGGTTCAGGCAAACTCAACTGTCTTTCTGGTCATGAGTGTTCTGTTGAAGAGTCACCTACAATTCTCTTTCACCTTAGATCTAAGGAAGCAACAACATCCATCCTACTCTTTTTTCAACTAATGAAGCCTGAGAAAGACAACCTAATTTCCAAAAATGTCTCCCGTGAGGAACTGAAAGGCAAAAGGAATTCTAACTAAATGAATCAATGCTCTATTCTTCCTAAGAATCCTTTCCATTACACAGTTTGGAAAACCACTTTGGTTAATGATCCCCCACCCTCACCAAAAAAATAGTATTTTATGGTCCCATCATTTTTTGTGTTTGTTATTTTAAAACTAATGGGATGAAAAATAAATTGACTAAAAAATGGCACACCTTGCCATTAACTAGTGGTACAATAATACCAACTTTAGTTACATTAACGATTATCAAGCTAAAAGGATTTAGTAGAATGCTTCATTGTGGGCATATGTATTTGTATGTGTGTGTCTATGTATTTGTATGTGTTTTCTAGCAGAATTTCTAAGCAGCTCTTTACAGACTGAAATGAGATGAATATCTCTTCAACGTCAAAGGAATTCCAGTTATTCTTTGGAAAATAAACATTTCTTAATTGAGTTTGCTTTAGGAGTTCCTTGCATATAGTTAGCATCAAGGTCACCCTTAAACCACAGATAGGATTGCCCGAGAGTTGAGACATCAACACTTCATTCCAAAATTGATCTCCTTTTTCCCTGGAATTTACTAAGACTTAGGGAGAAACTACCATCACCCAAGTCCAAGTAAATAACATTAACTAACAAATCTGAAAAGGCTAGAATGAGGCAGATGCTATACATGTGTGGAGAATAAATAAAACATTTTACATAAGTTACAATTTAAAACAAAGCAAGTCTCTGAGATTTCATAATCATACACAGTATTTTGTTATCCTATTTCCAGGTAAAAATCTTTATAGCACGTGTGTGTGTGTGTGTGTGTGTGTGTTTGTGTGAGTGAGAGAGAGAAAGAGAGAGAAAGAGAGAGAGAGAGAGAATGAATTTTTAAATCCAACTGCTCTTCAGTTTTAAAGGAATGGGACTTTTGAAAATAGCTATTACATGATTTGCCATCTTTACATGACTGACTCATTAAGTCAATTATCAAACTGCATACTAGCAAATGGCCATAAAGGCTCTGTATAAAGACATAAAGAAATGCACTATTTACTTCCAAAAAAGTATTTGATATTAAGTGTTGACTATACATCAAAAAATGTTCTCTGGTCTCAAAGGATCCATCTGTTTTCACTGTACCTGAGATGATTATTTCTCAAGACCCATTGAACTTTTAGATTTTATGGAACCAGTTAAGATTTACATACCTGGAGGTTGAGGCAGATAGGCCCCAATTAATTTTGATCTCTTCTTTTCATACCCTTTCTGTGTGATGTCACCTGCAAGGAAAGAAAAAGAACATTTAATAAACCTTACACGAAAGGAGCTTCCCAGCTGCACATGTCCACTCATAGAATCACTATTGCCTATCCGGCACCATCTGTTAGCCTTGATAGTGATAATAAACTCATCAAGACACAGTAAGATCATTCATCTCTGTGTCCTCCTTCTCTTCCATCCACTCCCTCAGCAAAACAAAAGAAACCCCATAAGCTCACGAAATGCATGTTAGAGTCATTTGGGTAAGTAACCCTCCCAACATTGATTCAGTCCTATAGTGCAATCTAAGAGCCTTCAATCTTATTCCAATCTGCTGTCACAAGGCTTTCAAACCCAGTGCTAGGCTTTCATTAACTTAATCAACAATGGATTATGCAGACTGCTTAGGCCAATGATGACTGGCAAAACACATTACCGATTGGCATCTTCTTTCATTAATGGGATTTTTCTAATCAGCTGTGGAGGTCACAAAGATTTTAAACTGCTGCTATGTTACTTCAATAATACAACCAGCTAATACTGAAGGTTATTTTTTCAGAAAATCTAAACCTACTTGCCCTTAAAAGGCAGCCAGTATATAAAACAAAATATATTAGAAAAGTGTTCAGTCTTGATATTAAAAATAAGATTACTAAACCTTAGTCAAATATCCAGGCAGAGAAGAAATATGTTTACATTTTCCTCTAAATGAAAAACTATTAATTATTTTCAGATAAAATAACCCCATAAAGACATTCAGCACCTTTTCCCTGTTTAAAGATTTCTTTCATAGTTTGTCAGGAATTTCTTCCTGAATTCTTTTTCAAACTTTCAAAATGAATTTTATTTGTTTTCTTTTCACAACTATCATTCTTGGAAGTAATAATACTGCTCTATCATGACTATTATTTCAAAGTTGATTTTTTTAATGATATACAAAGTATAATAGGAAAAACCTACAAAATATATAGATTGGATTTAATATTAAACGAAAGGTAAGCAATTGTTATGAAGCAAAAAAAAATTGAACACACAAAAGAATACTACAAACTTAACCATCAGCTATTATCTCCTGGCCAGACCTTGTTTGCCTTTTCATAGCCTCCTTCTCTCTCTACCTCCCTACCCCTTCATTCTCCTTCCAAATCACAACATCTGAAATATTAGAAGGAAGAGGAAAATATTTTGCACTGAGAGAATCTATGGGAAACAAAGAGTCTGTACAAGTTGTAAGATTCCAAAGTCTTGGTGTTTCATAATGTTATTAATAAACAGTTAACTTCACATGTCTTTAGGTTCTCCAATTAACCTGGACTTGACACCTTATGAAAGCTAAAGGAATAAGGAGTTTATTGGCCAAATAGAACCAAAGTCTACTATTCTGCATGAGGGAAATGTCATATTAAAAATAAAATCCCAGAAGGGATATAGAAGATAAGAGTGAGCCATGATACCCCCCCCAATCTTGGCATCTACAGGAACTTGAAAAATCATACTCCTCCTTGGGAAACCCTGGACGGTGCAGCCACTATAAGACACCCTTATAAGTGGTTGATGCATTTTTCCTTCATATTGTTTTGTTTTTCCTATCAATAATCTCAAGACAGTGTTTTCTTTAAAATGTTTGTTTTCACAAGGATTATATTTATGCTTTCATTTATTCTGGCTCAATGTTTACCATTTTAATCACAAGTAGTTTAGAAAAATTAGTAAGTACATCAGTCAACTCCAATAGTGTATGCAAGTGTTCCATCTCTACTACCTTACACCTCTGAAAAGATGGAAAGGAAGTATTTGCTTTTATCTTTTCTTCATTGTCAGGTTATTATAATAATTCAGTTCCAATGTTTGTTATTTTTTTCATTCCCATTGTTATAGTGACTATGTAAATTATTTTCTTAGTTTTGACTACTTCATTTAGCATCGGTTCATATAAGTCGTTCCCGATTCCCTATCTTCTTCATTTCTTAGAGCACAGTAATATTCTAGCAATTTGTTATATAAGAGAAGTAAGGGAAAAAAGATAGCTGATACTGAGAACCAAAGGTAATATGTAAAAAAAAAGAAAATAATAAAAATTTTAAAGAAAAAGGGAAAATCAAAATATCCTCAAAATAGTTTAACAAAAAACACAAATTGTTTTTAAAAAAGAAATGATTAAAAAGTCAACAATATAACTTCCTCCCTACAATTTCAGAGAATGATTTTTTGAAAGCAATATAAAAAGGGAAAATTAAAATTCAGTTGTGACTGAACAAACAAGACATTTTAGTGCACTAATAAGATACTGAATTATCACCAGATAGATAAACATTCACAGGAAGTTTTCTTTCCCTCCTCACTCAGGAGATTATGACCCAGTTCTTGGCTTTGGGTAGTTCTTTGGAAAACTCAAACCTGGGAAAGTAATCTCTTCATCTTACAATTCCAAATGTGAACCAAGTTTCACTAATTTTTTAACTGTCTGTTTGAAATACAGAGAGAGAAAGAGAGAATTCTTGCCACCCTCTAGAGTTTCAAAAGGAGCTGACATTTAAATTCAGAAGCATGTGAAACACAATAGGCAAGAGAACAAATAATTAGGAGCTAAAACCTAAAGGATGAAGAAATCATGAGCAAGGGTCTCCACATCTCAAAATAATTTCACAGTTTGTTATTTGTTTGTTTGTTTTTCCCTAAAAGAGTAGAATTAAATCCCATCCAGCCAACCATGTTAAATGCCTCAACTCTTTGTTGTATAACACATTAAGAAGGGAAAGAAGGATTGTGTAATGTTGTACCTGTCCACATTTATTTTCTCCCAATTATCTCCTCTGAAAAGACCTTAAGAATTCTAATTTGCTGTCTGTTCTTTAAGCACCAAGACCGCTCTGCCTCTCTTTACTCAAAGACAAACTGGCAAGTCAGCTAGGTGGCATAGTGGATAGAGCACCAGCCCTGGAGTCAGGACCCAAGTTCAAATCTGATCTCAGACACTTAATAATTACCCAGCTTTGTGACCTTGGGCAAATCTGCCTTACATAAAAAAACTGGCTTCCTTGTATTTTCCTGCTTCCACAAATGGAGAGAACTCCCTCCCTTTTACTCAGCTGAAAAAATCCTTTCTATTGCTTCAAAGCCAAGTTCATGTGAAGGCTTCTTTGACTTTCCCTGGCCCCTCCTTCAAGTTCTACACTACTTAATTGATGTACTACTCATTTGGCAATTTATCATAGATTTCCTTATATTTTTAGTTATCTTTTAACATGTGTCTATATTTCAGGACTGATTCTTCTGCTCTGTTGTTTCCTTTCCTCCTACAATAATTTTGCAAGAGACTTACACACAGTATTGTGATCAATAAATATAACTTAAATAATTAATCCAGGACTCAGAAAGTAGATAGATACTATTTGCATTCTGAAATGAAGACACACTTTATTTTTGCAGAGCTTCCAAGCTTCATTATGATTTTATTTCATTTTTTGACTTTATAAAATTATATAAGCACAATTAATACATTATAATATATAAGATAAGACATGTATGCTTATAATATAAATTCATTATTCTAGCAGTAGCATGGCATTGTAGTGAAAGAGTGATAATGAAGTCAAGACGACCTGCTTTTAAAAGAGCTGCTTCTCATGTTTAAAAGTAATCACAAGGGGGTGGCTGGGTGGCACAATAGATAGAGCACCTACACAGCACCCGCCCTGGAGTCAGGAGTTCAAATACTGCCTCGGACACTTAATAATTACCTGTGTGGCCTTAGTCAAGTCACTTAACCCCGTTGCCTTACAAAAAAAAACCCCTAAAAAATAAAAATAAAAGTAATTACAAGTTGTACACACTAGATTTGCAATTTCATGTGCAAATAACTTTTTATTATATTATGTTTTAGAAATGCTTGTTCTATTCCATAAATAAACTTTTTTGGGAAAAAAAAGAGCTGCTTCTGAAACATACTAGCTAGGTGACCTTCAAGGGCCCTAGGCAAGTCTTTGAGCCACTTGGAGTTATTGTAAGAACAAGGCACATATATATATATATATATTTGTATATATTATATACATTTATATGTTTTATATGTTTTAATATTTTATATATACATTTTATTTTTATATGTATATATATAAAACTTTTGAACCTTAAAACAATGTTATGAGATAGTTACTATTATTGCACTTCACAGATCAAATATAGTCAGACAACTTGAAGTTGCAGATGTATCTGGACCTCCCACACACATCAAAAGAAACACCCATCACTATTATATTTTATTAGTTACATTATATGTTTTCATCAAAGTCTGAACAATCATAAACTAACAATTTCAGAATTATAAAAAATGCCCAACTTGCAGAAAGTTATCCTTTCAAAAATAATTATATTTATTTAAAAAATATTGTTGCATTTAATAAAATTGAATATAATCTCATTCTGTGCTATACACAACTTTCTCACTTTATAAAAACTTTCATCAACTGCTGCTCATGTTAGCTTCATGATCATCAAAGAACTAGGTTTTGATATATGTAACAATTTTCACATGACCCCACAAGAAAAAGTCCAATGAAGATATATGAAATGACAGCAAAAGTCAAATAAGAAGAGGGCCTGGGAAAATATCATCCAGAAATCATTGCCCCCAAATTCATAATGATAAGTGACTTTGTGTGGTTAAAATTAAACTATCAAAAATTGGAAAAATTAAACTTTGAAATTATTCTTTTGTAAGTTTGTAGCATTTATATAGTTGAAATTATTAAAGCTTAAAACTTTTTGAAGTCTTTTGGGATATCTTTACATCTCATTTTTTAACAATTTTTTAATGAAAGTCAACATGGCATAAGGGTTATATTTTGCATGTGCCTTTTTCTGGACATTTGAGTGAGCTATTAAAATTTAAGTGCCTTAAAAAATAACTTTCATTTTTTGTTTCCATATTCCACCATAGGGACTCACACATGGTAAGCACTGAAAAATGCTTGTTGAGTGACTGGTTGGTCCTAATACTAGATTGGTTAGACACAAGAAGATTTGGATTTAAATCTCCATTCTGAAACTTGGGAGGCAGCATTCTACAGAAAATCAGAATTCATAATTCCACGTCTGTCACTACTTGTGTGACCTCGGAATGTCTCTCAGCCACTCAGGCAAATCTATAAGACTCAGAATGATAAACCCTTGTGAACTGTTAATTCCCACAAGGAAAAGAAAAATGCTGTAAACTTTTCTAGATACAGGTTGCCTTCCTCAGGTATAAAAATGAGAGAGATGTAAAGATAATTCATATGTCCCTGCCAATTTGAAATACTATGGACCTGGGATCCTGCAGGGAAATCAATAGTTACAGAAAGAACAGGAAACTTAGAGAGCAGGCTGGGCAGTGAAATCCCTAAGAGGTTCATGTGTCCACAGTGAAAAAGGGGGCAATGGATTCCCATTGAGATATCCAACCAGATCCCAGAGGCATCAATACTAAAAATTATCTGGTTGTAGATTCTTCCAATGGCAGAATTTCAAGTATTTTTTAGCTCTGAATCAATAGGTAATAGATGATACCAATAGTAGAAGCTTCCCTAGACTTTTGGTCCAGGACGAAGAAACAACAATTAATTCTAGGGACTTCAGAGTTAGTTTTGAAGGTAAATTTCCTCATGTAAAGAGTTTGGATGTTTCTCAGCTAGAAAAATGCTTGCACTCACAATATTTAAATGGCATTTTCCTTCCTGAATAATCTGTTGACGGGTAAAGTCTTGATCCTATGAGTAATTTACAGGTGTCATCATACCAGAAGCCTAAGTTAGCTCTAAGAGTAATCCAAACATTTCCATTTTTTTTTTTTTAGGTTCTGAAGTATCAATTGATTGCTCCTTTTCTCCCTCTGGATAAACTGTGTCAACTGGCTTGCATTAAACTTTATCACAGAATTTAGGCTAGAGCTAGGTAAACCTTAAAACACTGTAAGCCCTTTCCCATATTTTTAAGCCAAGAATATATCCTCTCACAGATGAGCTGCTTGCCAAGAGAAACAAAAAATATATTTAGTGATCAAGAATTGATTTGTATGTTTAAAAATCAAAAGTCAGATTTAAATGACCAGATATTCACAGTTAATCAATCACTCCTAAGAACTACAGTAGTTTCAAGAATCTCTAAAAAGTGTTCAGTAGGTTATTTCCCAAATCATTTCTCACTGTTTGTGACTCCATTTGGGATTTTGGCAAAGATCCTGGAATAGTTCGCTCATTTTGCAGATGAGGAACCTGAGGCAAAAAGATGAAGTGATTTGCCATGGGTCACACAGCTAATTAGTATCTGAGGACAGATCTGAACTCAGGAAAATTCATTTTCCTGATTTCAAGCCTAACACACTATCTACTCTGCCACCTAGCTGCACCTCCTCTAATCTAGCTTTCATTTATATTAATAACATTAATTTCTCATTATTGACTGCCATGAACAGTTTACTTCAATCAAACAATGTTGCTCATTCTTGGAAGACAGTTTACTCATTCTCATTTCTGGAATGTCCTTGCCCTTCTGTTCACCCAATTTATGTCCCACCTTCCTGACAAATTAAATCAAAACACCAAATTTAAGCTTCCAACCAGTCCATGAAGACATCCTTAATTAATACAATCTAGTCCAAATCTCTCATTACAGGATATCCCCATAGCATTTAATTCACCTTTATTGATGTTTCTTTGTTGGTATCTTATCTTTTACAGACATGTACTTACTTCTTATTTACCCTTTTAATTTGTAAGTTCTTTGAACACAGAAATCATCCTTTATAAAAATTAAATATGCTGAGCCAGGTATAATCCCTACAGGGAAAACAAACATTAAAGACTGACAGTTATCATATTTATAGAGATAAATATCTTTCCTAAAGCACAGATCTGAACTTATCTCTCCCCTACTCAAAAAACTCCAAAGGATCCCTGTTAATTCTATGACAAACACTGACTCTTCTTTTGGTTTCTAAAGACCTTCAAAACCTGGCTCCCAATCGATCATTCTAGCCTCATTATATATTACTACTCTACTCACACTCTACAATTTAGCCACACTGGCCTTCTCTTTGTCCTTCACACACAGTTTTCATTTCCCCATTCTCATATCTTTGTATAGGCAGCTCTCTGTTTTTGAATTCACTACATATAATACTTCTCTTTAGACATAGCTCAAAAATCACCTCATGATAAAAACATTTTGTGATTTAAACTATGAGTATTTTTGTTCCCTAATTTGAATATATTTTGAATTTCTTCTGTGTGTACTTATATATCTATGTTTTCTCCACTCTTTAAATGAAATACCTTCAGAGTAGGAATCATTTCATTCTTTGTATTTCGATCACCAATGCCCGGCCCAATTGGTGTATAGCACTTAAGAAATATCTCCTTATTGATTTATGTAACCACTTATTTTCTACTTTCATTCAAGTATATTCTTTTATCCATACCAATAATTCAACACAGGGCAAATTAACTTAAATTAGAGTAGGTGAATATTCATTCCACCCTAAATATTTGTAAATTTCTACTGCCTCAGAAATATCACCAGTCATCCTTTGCATATTCTTAACCTAATTATATGAAAACACTTTTCTTTTCAATCCCTTAGACTCCTGATGCAATTGATGGCTAAATATAGGGGAGAAAGGCAAGAATATTGGCATAGAAATAAAGAAGAGATACAAGTGATGAAAAGGGAAAAAAATAGAAAAATGGGGAGAAAAAAAGTAGAAGCTGAACATTTCATCATTTACTTGCCATAGATTTATGGCATATTCCAAATAATCTAAGTATACATATCTGCTGTTAAGGACCTTAAACAAAAGAGAAACTAATAAAATGTTACTTTTTTATTTTCATAAACAAACTAAAAAGGAAAAAACTTTACATGTAATATGAATGCTTTAACTTCAGGAATATCTAGTAAAAAATAAATTACATCAGGGAAACTTTGAATTGGCACAAAAATAATTCTGGTATAATAATACTCTGGAATAATGATGAACTTATAGAGTGATGCTACACTAACATTAGATTTCTTAGTTATTATATGCTATACAGTTCGAGATAGATAATTTGAATTTGGAAGATTTGAACTAAAGTTTAAGGTTCTATGCCATTTTCCATGTTGTTTTTCACTTAAGAGAAAAAACCCAAAGGCTAGGCTTCCAGAGACTTTCAAAGAATATGTAAAGCATCCAGAAGCAAGTTAATAAAGTGCAGCACCATTAACAGTAGGCCAAGAAATCATGTAACCATAAAGCAAAAGTAAGTGACCAATAAAACCATAGTTTTTAAAGGTCAGACAAGCTCACACATAGATAAAGGTACATCTGTGAGCTCTACCACTTTGTCTTCCCATTTTTCCTACTACCTACTTTTTGTATATAAATGATGCAACTCTGAAGACAAGCTGTTCACTGTGAATGACTCAATTTCAGTATCATCATTTTGGCATTAAGTAGTTGAATGAAACAAGGCTTTTCCTAAGGAAAACTCTGACTCATTTTCTTCTCCCACAGATGGGGCAAAAAAATATGAGGAAAATGAAATGGTTTTATTTGAGATAGTGCAAGTCCCAGGAGTACCCATAAAATACAAAGAGAAAGCCGATTTAGAGGTTACTTACTTTATCACCTATATTAAAACTTTAAGTGCATATCTAGGTAATGCAACCTTCCTGAACACAGAATTTCTTACTTGCAGTTTCAAAATGGTAACTAAAAATTGTAGAAGTCTATCAGTTGGGGAGGCTGAACCTGGAGACAGAAAGACTCATCTTCTGAGTTCAAATCCAACCTCAGACACTATGTGATCCTGGGCAGGTTACTTAACCCTATTTGACTCAGTTACCTCATCTGTAAAATGAGCTGGAGAAGGAAACAGAAAACCACTCTACTACTTCTGTCAAGAAAACCCTAAATGGGATGACATAGAGTTGGACATAACTAAAAAACAACTGAACAACTCATTAATTTTTTTAAAAGTGAGAAAACAACTGAATGACTTAATTTTTTAAAGTGATTATGCTTTTATTAAAAGTATTTGTGAGGTGGCTAGGTGGTGCAATGGATAGAGCACCAGCCCTGGAGTCAGGAGGATATGAGTTCAAATCTGACTTCAGACACGTAATGATTACCTAGTTGTGTGGCCTTGAGCAAGCTACTTAACCCCATTGCCTTGTAAGAAAGAAAGAAAGAAAGAAAGAAAGAAAGAAAGAAAGAAAGAAAGAAAGAAAGAAAGAAAGAAAGAAAGAAAGAAAGAAAGGAAGGAAGGAAGGAAGGAAGGAAGGAAGGAAGGAAGGAAGGAAGGAAGGAAGGAAGGAAGGAAGGAAGGAAGGAAGAAAGAAGAAAATACTGTTCAGATGGTGCTATTTGTAGGAAATATCTACTCAAATATACTTATTGAGCTAATTCTAGAAATCCGCCTTTCTTAAAACAATGATTTATTGTTCTCAAACAAAGAAGTTATATGAAACTTTAAGCTGGCTTCCCCAGCTAAAGTGTAGATTTACTTTACTGTCTGTTGGAAAGAGATCTATTTATGGGGCAGTCATAAAAAAAAGTGCAGAGGAAGAATCTATGGTAACATGAAGTTGGACAAAGCTTCAGGAGGGGAAGGAAGGCTTTCCCTCCTATTGCCTTAGGCCCCTCTCCTTCAAACAAGATAAACCCTTATTTTTGCCAGTTTACATTGCAAAAGAGTCTGATGGGCAAGGGAAGAAGAGAGAAAGTCCAAGAACTGAGTAAAAGCCTGGACTTTGGAAAAGTAAAGCATTTCCTTCAGCCCAGAAAAATATGACAGAGAAGTCAACATCTCACACCTTGTACTTGGCTCCTTGGTCTATCAAAACCAGGCAGATTCTGCCAGTCCTGTTACTCTTTGCATCTGCCAACATTGTGACTTGAGCCCAGTCGACTCAATGGATGTCTCGTACCAGTTGTGCTAGGTTCATGTGGACTTCGAGCATTTCCCAGTTACCCAAGAATGAAATATCTGTGTCATAGCACTGCTTCTTTGGCTAGGATTATTGCAAAGTAAACAGCCGGGCTTAACAAGGATGGTTTCCATTCTTAGTGTCAAGAGTTTATTTCATTATTTAATGCTTCAACGAATGCTTTATGTAACAAAAGCAGTCATCTCCATGTTTGGAGTTTTATGGTTGTTAGGGACCTTCCTAATGCTGTTTTCCTAAGCTTATTGCTTTATAAGGCTTAGGGGGCACCCTTGGAAAGGATAGAGCTCTTTCCCAACTGCTTGGTCTTCAATGCTTCTCACTCTAGTAGGTTTTCTGTTCCTCAGAGGGAAAATAGCTTGTACTACTATGTTCAGAATTAGGTTCACCAGTCATACTTAAACCACTGATCTAAAACTGACTAGATATAAAATTAGCACTTACTATGTGATAGGGAGAGGACACAAGTTAAAGAGATAAAAGTCTTGGGTTCCAGCACCACCACTAACTAGCTATGTAACCTTGTAAACATCAGTTTTCAAGATATTATTTGTATACTATTGTCACCATATTTTCCACTTTACTGCCCGCTCTCCTATAAACAATTCTTGTAACAAAGAAATTAAACAAAAATGACCAATATAGTGATATATCTGAATGAAACTAATTTATTTCAATTAATATGAGCTCAGTTTGTACCAAGGCTTTATAGCCTTGATAATTCAGTTTTCCTATTTTTGATAATGAGAATAAATATATATGTATATACAGAATGTGATATTTGTTCAGTTGTTTTAAGTATGCAAAACTCTGCATAAAGAGCTCAAGCCTCATAATAATTCCGTGAAGTAGGTGTTTGTACAAACTTCATTTTCAGGAAACTGTGATCAAGATATGTTAAATCAGGGTCTCAAAATTAATAACTATCATGGGATGCATATCCACTCTTCCTGACTACAAATTCAAAGCTCTAGCCACTACCACATTACTTTCAAAACCTTTCATTTTCAGAGTTATTTTCAGGATCAAATTAGGTAACAGAACCATAACATAAGGTATTATAAGAATATAAGGTAGTACACAGTAAGGCATTCAACAAAGTATAATATTCCCTGAAAAAGTGTCAAAAGAAGGATAAGCCATGAAAAACCCATGAAGATCTTGGGGAAGATGGAGCAAAGCTATTTTCTTTCTCATGTTATAGAGAGATATATTGATAGATCCTTGATTAATTGACATTATTGCTATTATTATCTCCCCCTTGAATTTTTCATCTCCTTTAGAGAAAGAACCTGTCTTATTAATTTTTGTGAAGTTTCAGTATACTGGCTTGCACATAGCAAGTACCCAATAAATGCTAGATGAATTGAATTAATACAAGAAGGCTAATGGAAATCAAAATTATAATTATGATTCTGCATGATTTTTGAAATAAGGGACTCAAGTCTAACACCTTCATTTTCCCAAACACATATCACTTCTTAACCATCATGAGAAAGTAAAATGATAAGAGGAACTAAACATAGAAGCTAACTTTGTGTCTCCAGAAACTTCAGCAGCAATTCAAGATTTAATCATCAAGGTTCAGCTCCAGTTCTTCCTCTCTAGAAGAAACCTTCTTATAGTCTACTATGATATCGCCTTTCAAATTCCATAGGTGAAAATTCCTGCTGACATGAAAGGGAAAAGAAATTATAATAATAGGAGTCTATATTTCTATAAAAATCAGAAAATTTCAGGATTGCCAGAATCTCAAGTCACCCACTCTAAATAATACTTGACTCAGAATTTTCCCTATAGCATCTTCAACCATCCTTGCCTAGAAAATTCTACAAAGGGGAAATTACAGTAGAAAATTAATTCCTTGAAGGAGGCAATTGTTTCACATTGTATATTTGTGTGCCTGAATACATACAGTAGTAGAAATGATCCTTGAATTCAACTCCCTCCCCTTCAAGCAGTCCATTCTCCAATATTAAGGAAGATTTGTTTACATTATATAGAAACCTGCCACTCAACAACTTCCATCTACAATTTTGTCCACTCAGACCAAGAGGGTCCCAAAAATATATGGTCACTCTTATATCCTGCCTAAGTATTCTCTGTACCAGAAGATTTTTCAATTATAACTGTTTTACATATACAATAAGTCATTTGATTTTTCATATCAACCCTATTAGCAAAAAACACAAATATTGTTCCTATCTCAAAAGATAAGGAAAATGATGTTCAGAAATGGCTTGGTCATTATTGCTTAAGTAAGTCAACCATGATGAGAAAGCACATTTTCATTCTACCATTCACACTTCTTTTATTTTTAATTTTATTTATTTAAGACAATGGGGTTAGTGTGACTTGCCCAAGGTCACACAGCTAGGCAATTATTAAGTGTCTAAGGCTGGTTTCTACAATTCACTTCTAAGTCTGTTCTCTACTGTCTCTTCTAAGTTCTTGATTCTTCTCTATGACTGCCTATATGACTCATTGACAATGAATCCTTTGTTATTTCTTGAACTAATTACTTTTTAATTTTAGTTTCCTTCTTATTGTTAGCCATTTTTATAGGTCTCTTTGTGTTATAGATCATGAGCCTCCTGGTGGCAGAGACCAGCCTTACATACTTTTCTATATCATCTATAATAGAAATGCCATATATGTGACACAGCATTTAAGAGTGATGACGGAATTATATTAAAATGTACCTAGGAAACATTTAACAAAATAAATTAAAATATAATTAAACATAGATAATACTAATTTAAAGTTTCCTAAGTCAATATATGTGTGTGTGTGTGTGTGTGTGTGTGTGTGTGTGTGTATATATGTATATGGATCTTACTGGATGATGTAACCCCCTCTGTTTCTATTTAAGCTTGACACCACAGTTCTATAATACATAGCATAGTGTCATCTTCTATGTATATTAGAGGAACTCAACATATATTAGCTATTTGAAATAAAACATAATCACATGCCACTTTAGCAAAAAAAAATTCAATATAATCATTCAAGGCTTTAAATGTTGGGTTTGGGTTTTTTTTTAATAGGTTTTTGCAAGGCAAATGGGGTTAAGTGGCTTGCCCAAGGCCACACAGCTAGGTAATTATTAAGTGTCTGGGGCTGGATTTGAACTCAAGTCCTCTAGACTCCAAGGCCAGTATTCTATCCACTGGGCCACCTAGCTGCCCCAAGGCTTTAAATGTTAAAGACTGATCTCTTAATTCCCCCCAGTGGGTTATCACAACATATTAGAGAAAGGAAGGAAATAAGCATTTATTCCATATCTACTATGTACTTTATTTGATCTTCAGAATAACTTGGAAAATAAGGTAAAACCATAATCCCATTTTACAGTTAGGGAAACTAGAGTAGACAGAGAAAAATGGGTCACAAAGCTATCAAGCACCTGACGCTGGATTTCAATTTAGTTTTTCCTGCACCATATGCCCTATCAGAATCAAGAGAATAGGGGTGGCTAGGTGGCGCAGTGGATAGAACACTGGCCCTGGAGTCAGGAGAACTGAGTTCAAATCCAACCTCAGACACTTAATAATTACCTAGCTGTGTGGCCTTGGGCAAGCCACTTAACCCCATTTGCCTTGCCAAAAAACCTTAAAAAAAATCAAGAGAATAGTAAAACGACTGCTGTTGTTCATTCATTTTCAGTTGTTCAATTCTCCATGATCCCATTTGAGGTTTTCTTGGCAGAGATACTGGAGTGGTTTGCTATTTTCTTCTCCAACACATTTTCCTGGTGGGAAAACTGAGGCAAACAGGATTAAATTTCTTGTTCAAGTACAGCTCATTAGTGTTTTAGACTAGTTTTAAACTCAGGAAGATGAGTCTTCTTGACTCCAAGTCCAGTACTCTATCCAGTGGGTCACCTAGCTGCCCCCCCAAATGATATTATATAAAATGAACATATGAAACCCTCAAATCCTGAGGTAGGTTACCAAAATGGGGAGGAATGTTGGGTCACAAGGGACTTAGATTTAAGTTTTGCCTCAGACACTAACTTAAGCTTCTTCCTCTGTACAATGGAGATGATGACATCTCAAATATTTGGGAATCTCAGATATTATAATGTATATAAAACTCTTTACAAACCTTTAAGCCCTATAAAGTTGCCATCTCTTATTATTCTTGAATTTATTTACAACACCTTGGGTTTCCCCCCCTCAAAATCCTCTGCAAGTTTGTGATTTGAAATTAAGAGAACTCAAAACAGTAGAAGAGAGAGAGAGAAAAAAGAAATAACTCAACTCCATTCTAAAAGAAAGAACAAAGAAAAAAAATCTACCCTGAGGTCAACTTGAATCAGTCTCTGATGTCTCTAATCTTAACAATAAAAAGATATGCTGGCACCCCAAGTCCTCAGTTCCTATATGCTCCTAAAGTCCTGAACAATTCAAGAAGAAACCACAAAAATATAAAAAAGCTTGACACAACCTCACAGCCTGCTAGATGCTTCTCTATCTCTGTAATTTTCCTAAGTCAATGATTCTTCTTGTCTACAGATAAGACTGCAGACAGGGCTGCAGTGATTTCTCCAGTTGCTAAGGTCTAAGATGTTATGATTGCTAGAAGTTAACAGTTTAGACTGAGTTTGGAGACAGCAGTTGAGATTGTTGGAGACATTAACTATGCTAATCCTCCACAACCAGCCTATAAATTGGAAAACCCACACAGTTCTCAAGACAAGGCAATTGTGTGCTTGTGTTCCCTCTGAGTGAAGGAGCCATACCCCCAAAACATCCTGGTATTTAATAGTGGCTCTTAGAGATACAGAAAAGGGAATATTGCTATAGCAAAGAGAAAGAAGATAGGGTATAGTGGGAAGAGCAATGGATTTGTTGTCAGAAGAGCTGAATTCAAAAAACCCGCTTTGATACTTAGCTATCACCTGATTGAACTTATACAAATTCTTAAACTCTCTTGGCCTCAGTTTCCTCATGTGTAGATTGAGTGGGTTTTATCAAATGATATCTAATGGCATATCCTGCTTCCCTTCAATTAAAATTGAATTGCAAAGAGAAACTTGAAGTACCCAAAAAAGGGGAAGGATTCTAATTACTATGATTAGAGGGGGGTCAGGATTGGAGGTGGTATAGGATAACCCAGATTTAGAAGCTATTTCCAGCTGGGGAAAACAAATGGAAAGAAAGGTGGACTTTATGAAAACAGAAATCATTACACATACTTACTATTTATATCTGCCAGATCAGAAATTCCTGAAACTGGAGCAGTCCAAAATCAATAGGGACTCCAATTTTCCACACAAATATAAAAATGCACACATTTGTTTTCATATTCTCTCTCTCTATTTCTATCTGTTTTTCCTCTCTCATTCAAATCAATAAACATTCATTAAGAACCAACTATGTTTGTACTATGCTAAGAACTGGGGATACCAAAAAAAAAAAAAAAAGAACAACACAGTCCCTATCCTCCCTACTTGCCCTCAATACACATGCAAGTGTATTTATACATATATACACACAAAATTCTTAATTTTTGAAAATATTTTATAAGTAGCTTAATGTTCTGAATGTACAGACAAATCCATTTTGAATCTGTCCTTTTGGGGAGACTGAAGAAAAAGTGTAATTTGATCATATTAAAATAATGCAAGATGACCAAGCTGCTCATTCCTCTCCACATCAAAGAAAAGCATCATGCTGAAAAAGAGGTCTTTCTTATAAATGAGTAATGAGATAATCTCTGGGAACTGTGAGCACCTTCTGTTTGTGAATCCCTTTGGTGTTTCATAAGCATTTGTTTCTATGTAGAATCAGAACATTCTGTAACACTGATGTCTCAAAACTCAATGAGCAATCCAGCAATACCAATTTTCCAATCAGATATGGAAGGAGAGACCCATACTTCATGGTATTAAGGGCTATAACTTCCATGCCAACAAATGTTTTTCACAAGAAGAAAGTAGCCCCAAGTCCCAGAGGGTGGCCAGTCAGAATATATTACAGCAAGATGAGAAAAGGGGAAATCTTTGAATATTTATACCACCATCACCTCTGCACTAGGGAATAATTGATTAAATTAGTAGATTTTGAGAATAGAAAGCCAAAAATGCAATAGTCTCTGCCCTCAAGGAGCTTACTTTCTATCTGGAGAGGTAACATCAAAATATCAAAATAAATATAAGATCATTTTAGTTGTGATGAGAAGGATACTAGAAGCTGGAGGAGCAGGGAATGGGGCTGAACTGGAAAGGTACATTTGGCATTGGGGTAGGGGGCAAACAGAGCAAAATATCCTGCAAAGGAGACAAGGATGGTAGAATGTAGAAAGAGGCATAAGATATAATAAACCTGGAAAAGTAAGTTGGGCCATGCTATGAAGTTCTTCTTGTACAGTGTGTGGATTTAGGGAAAGGGAGAAGAGAGAACAGGAGGGGAAGAAAATTTTGATTGCTCTCATTAACCAGTGTATTATGATGTTTAAAAGTGGAATGGGGGGGGAGCCAAGATGGAGGCATGAAGGCAGCATTTCCTGGGAACTCCTTCCCCCCAAAACTCCAAAAGCCATCAAATTATGACTCTAGCCAAAATTTAGAGGGGAGGAACCCACAGAAAGACTGAGTGATACATTTTCCCAGTCCAAGATAATTTGGAAAGGTGTATTTCACCAGGACCAGGGGTTGGAAAAAAGCCCCAATCACAGGGCAGCAGGGAACAGCTTGAAAGGGCGTGTGAGAGAATTCTGCTACATCAGAATGAGTGTGGAGTGAGGAGCACTGGCCAGAGATCCTGCAGCAAGAATTGGGAAAAAGCAGCCTGCACCTCCAGAGCACAGCCCACAGATGGTAAGGGGGTCAGGGGAGACTGCATAAATTTCTGTGCTTTCCTGGGGGCAGGACTCTGCTGTTTGCCCACACTCAGATCCAGGTTGCAGGGCCATACTAAGATAGCCAAGCAGGGCTCCTCCTTACAGCACCAGGGCAGAAGGGAATGCTGTGCTCATCTAAATATCAAAGCACAGGCAAGAGAGCATAAGACCTTGGAGGAATAAAGGCCCCAGTGGGGTATCCCCAAAAAAACCCAAAGCCTTGGAAGTGCTGTAAATTAGTCTTGGGCTGAGGAAATGAATAAACATGAATAAATGAATAAACAACAGAAAAAGAAGAATCTGACCATAGAGTCCCATGAAAGATCAAAACACACACTCAGATGGTTACAAAATTGAAGCTTCCATATCCAAAACCTCCAAAAGAAATAGAAAATGGGTCCAAGCTATGAATGAGCTCAAAAAAGACTTTGAAAAGCAATTAAAGGAGGTGGAGGAAAAATTGGGAGGAGAAATGAGAGAGATAAAGAAAAATCATGAAAACCAAAAGATAGCTTGATGAAAGAAATACAAAAAAATACTAGAAGAAAAATAATATGTTAAAAACCAGTTTAGGCCAAATGGAAAAAGCAAAACAAAAGGCAAATGAGGAGACCAATGCCTTAAAAGGCAGAATTGGCCAGCTGGAAAAGGAGATAAAAAAGCTCTCTGAGGAAAATAATTCCTTCAAATGCAAAATGGAACTAAAGGAAGCTGATGACTTTGCAAGAAATCAGGAAGGAATAAAATTCTTCCAAAAAAGCCAAAAATTAGAAGAAAATCTGAAATATCTCATTGGAAAAATAACTGACCTCAAAAACAGATCCAGAAGAAATAATTTAAAAATTATTGGGCTACCTGAAAGTCATGACCAGGAAAGGAGCCTAGATTTCATTTTTCAAGAAATAATACAGCAAAATTTCCCTGAGATCCTAGAAGCAGAGAATAAAATAGAAATTGAGGGAATTCACCTATCACCTTCTGAAAGAGATCCTAAAAGAAAAACTTCCAGCAATATCACAGCCAAATTCCAAAATTCCCGAATCAAAGAGAAAATTCTAAAAGCAGCAGAAATAAACAATTCAAATACTGAGGCACCATAGTCAGAATTACACAGGATCTGGCAGCATCTACATTAAGGGCTCATAGGGATCGGAATATGATATTCCAGAAGGCAAAAGATCTTGGTTTAGCACCGAGAATCAACTACCCAGCAAAACTGAATATCCTCTTTCAGGGGAAAAGATGGACTTTCAATGAAACAGGGGACTTTCAAACTTTCCTATTGAAACACCCAGAGCTGAACAGAAAGTTTGATCTCCAAGTACAGGACTCTGGTGAGCCATAGAGGGGGTGGAAGAGAAGGACTAACTATGAGGAACTTAATGATATTGAACTGTTTGCATTCCTGCATGGGAAGAAGATATTGATAACTCATATGAACTTTCTCATTTATAAGAACTGTTAGAAGGAACATAGACAGGGCACAGGAAGGAGCAGAATATAATGGCATAATACAGTAAAAAGATGGAATCAATGGGTGATACAGGAAAGTACTGGGAGGAAGGGAAAGGAGGTGAAGAAGAAGCTAAGAAATTTCAAATAAGAGTCAAGAAAAAGCTTTTTCAATGGAGTGGAATGGGGGAAGGCAAGTGGGAATGAGTGAATCTTCATTCTCATCGGAAATGGTTCAGAGAGGAAATCACACACACACATACACACACACACTTAATAGGGTGAGGAAATCTATCTTACCCTAGAGAAAAATGAGAAGAAAGGGATGGGATAAGGGAGAATGGGGGGAGGGAAGGGGGGAAATAGGTGATAGAAGAGAGGGAAGATTGTGGGAGAGATACAACACACTTTTGGACAGGGCCAGGATGAAAGGAGAGAGATAGATAGAGAATAGAATACATGAGTGGGGAGAAATAGAGTGGAGGTACAGCTAGCAATAGCAACTGTGGGGAAAATATTGAAGCAACTTCTCTAGTGGATTATGATAAAGAAAGCAACTCACCCCAGAGACATCTGAACACAAACTGAGGTACATTTCTTTCTCTCTCTCTCTCTCTCTCTCTCTCTCTCTTCTTGAGGTTTCTCATCTTCTTGGGGGGGGGATGGAGGTTTATGTTAACTCATAACAAAATTATTGTAATAATGTAAAATAAATATATCTAGATCCTTCACTGGAAAAAAAGTGGAATGGATCTCAAGGTATTTGTTTATTTGTCCTTTATACATTTATTTCATCCAAACATGTAAGAGCTCTTAAGGGTTGGATTCTGTTCTCATCTTGTAGGTTGCTCAGAGGACCAGAGGATACAAAGTACTGGACTTGGGACAGTCAGGAAGAACTGAGTTACAGTTCAACCACAAATTTCCAGGTTGTGGACCCTGGACAAATGACCTAACAGCTTTGTGCCTTAATTTCCTCCTCTGTAAAAGGAGGGTAATAACAGCATCTACTTCACAGAGTTGTGGGGGAAGATCAAATGATTCAGTACTCATAAATTTTTCCTCCTAATTCGCAATTTTCATGCTATGATGGTCGCTGCTGCTATGCAGTTGACTGCCTGGGTCAAGAGTTTGTGGTGATCCTGTGTTAACTTCTATCTAACATTAAGTATGCAAAAAAAGGAAAGAATATTATGTAGAAATAGGTATCCTGAGTTCTAGGTCTGATTCTCCCTGATGTGTGTGTGTGTGTGTGTGTGTGTGTAATGTGAGCCAGGTCCCTTAACTTCTCTTATCTGTTTCCTCATTTATAAAGCTTAAGGGGTTTGGTTAGAAAATGGCTTTTTCATTTCAGTTATGATGAAATGTATGATCCAAAAAAAAAAGAGTGGAGTGATGGGAAGAGGGAAGAGGTGGCAGAGAATCTAGAGTCATTGGTTCTAGTCTTATATCTACCCCTTAATAATAATCTATTTTTACCTTTCTTTTTTTATCTGGTAAAAATGGTGATGTTAATGCTTATCCCAATTTTTTTCTTTAATAAAAACTAACAAATCCAAATTCAACATTCTAACTTCTGCACCACCCATCAATTGCTTCTTCTGAAGGTTAGATAAATGGAAATAGCAAGTCAAAAGTGTTGTGAAAAAAATTAATCTATCTAATTCTGGTCTCAAAGAGCAGAAGTTATCAAGAAAGTTGGATATCATCATTTAACTATAATCTTGTGGCGTGGACATTATAGTGAGAAATGTCAGAGGTGACAGATTCAGTGTGTTGAGGAAGTACATCTTGGACATGACTAATGTGGAAGTTTGTTTGCTTGACTATGAATATTTTTATTCAGGTTTTAATTTTATTTTTCAAAAGGGAAAGTTGGGAAAGAGGGAAAGAGATCTTTGTTAAGTGAAATAAAAATAAAATTAATTTAAAAAATGATCCCATGGGACAGCTAGGTGGCTCAGTGAATAGAGCACAGGCCTTGGAGTCAGGAGTACCTGGGTTCCAATCCAGCCTCAGACACTTAATAATTACCTAGCTGTGTGGCCTTGGGCAAGCCACTTAACCCCATTTGCCTTGCAAAAACCTAAAAAAAATGATACCATCTATTTTCAATACTTAGAACAGGGACTGGTCTATTAGTAAGCACTTTATAAATGACTGACTCATTGTGCTCCTAGATCTGGTTCTTGAACTCCAGAATCTTTCAATGGGTTTCTCTCATGTTTCCCTAAGAAAGAAAGGATCCATTTTCAAGACGTGGGTATTCCAAAAACCTATTTTGACTCAACTCAGTATGCTGCCGGCACAGTCAGAAATAAGATACTTATTTTCAAGGAATCCTGACTTTTTTCAAGAATCTCTTTGCCATTTTCTGGACACCATTTGTTTCAGTGGTGTTAAAACCATAGCCTTCTTCTCCCTCCGTTGGAAGCTCTCTATTTATAATTTTTGAATGTTGGTCTGGGGGAGGGAAAGGACCTTGTATGCTTATCTCCCAGTACTGTAATTCTTGCAATTAAATGAGGCTTCTTCTACAGAAAGATGTAGTGATAAGTATTTTAGAGATTTAAAAAAAAGGGAAGAAATGGAGATTTTAGTTACTCCCACACCCTTCCAGTTCAGCAGTGGTCCTTTAGTTGTTCCAGGATAACAGCTGTTTCTCTGTATACTAATTTCAGAATGAATATTCATCTTCACAGGGCAAAAAAAATCCCTTGACAAGGAGAAAAAGGGAATGAAATCAGTTTAATGTGTAGGTGTTTCTTATGCTGTGATAAATTGCAATGACTCTAGAACCTTATCGTGGTAGATCTCCAGGTTATGAAAGATACAAACAAAAAAGCAATCCAAATCCCAGGAAGGCAAGTCCTTATCATTCTCCATTGGCAGCTAAGATTGTAAACCACAGACTTAGACAGAATACTGTTGTATGGAAAAGGGCACATCAAACTTTTTTTTAAAAATGGTTTTTTTATTTATCTCTAATTTCCTTTTCATTGTAACTCAAAAGGTGGTGGGGGGGGGGAGGGAGATGTTGTTGCTCAGTTCAATCCAACTCTTTGTGACCCTGTGTGGAGTTTTCCTGGTAGAGGGACTGCAGTGGTTTTCCCTTTCTTTCTCCAGCTCATTTTATAGATGAGGAAACTGAGGCAGAGAGGTGAAGTGATTTTCCCAGGGTCACTTAGCTAGCAAGTGTCTAAGACCAGATTTAACTTCTGGATGATGAGTCTTAATAATTCCAGGCTCAGAGTGGTGATATACAGGCATTGAAGATGGAATAAAAGAGATGTTTTTCAATTCTAACATGGTCAAGGTCAAATCTAGGTGGCACACTGGGCTTTGGAGAGAGGAAGATGGAAATTCAAATCCAATTGATACTTACTAGCTGTGTGACCTTGGACAAGTCACATAATCCTGATTGCATCCCATCCAGGGCCACCTCCAGTCGTTCTGATTCATATCTTTCCAGTGGACCCTGATGGCTCTGGAGGAGAAGTGAGGCTGGTGACTTAGCCCAGCCCCGCCCCACTCAAATCTAATTCATGTGCTGGTCATGGCATCACCTCCCTGATGTCATAGTTTCCTTTAAGAATGAAGGAAAAACATCTCATCTAGGCCAAGTAACTTCCCCACACTAGCTTTTTTTCCCTTCTTTTTCTCTTTCTGTCCCTCTCAAATTATTTGTATTAAATATGTGTTTACATGATGGATTCCCCAATACAATGTAAACTCAATGATAGAGATCAATTTTTGTTCTGTTTTTTTCTTAAGCTCCACAGCAGTCAATGTCAGAACATATGCAGAACCAAAATTAATTTTATCTAATCTAATTCTTTTTTCCCCTTCTAATTCCATGAATTCTGAAATGGGCAATAAGTTAATTCTTGAAATCTATATTTCTATTGGTTCATTGCATCCCATCTTCCAATGGTTTTCACTGTTCAGGGAATACTAGTGCACTTATAATCACTCTGAGGAATTTGGGAACAGGAAAACAAATGACAATTTGTCACCCCCTGATTCTTTAGTACTTTTTCTCTCTATGTTATATGATCATTTACTGAAGAAACAAAAATGAGGGAATTAAAATGTAGTACTTCATCAAAGGTATAATGAGTATTAATAAATAAACAAATATTGCAAGTATAGTTCTGTCAATTTGTTTTCACCTATGAATGGAATGAACATCACTATGCTTAGAAAATGCTGTTGTACAAATAAAGGTTAAAAAAGAGTAAAGAATGTAAATTTGTGATTTCCACATTGGACAGCTGCCCAGGTGCCTACCTTAGAGAGAACCTTGATTACAAGTGCCATTTTAACAACCAGTTTGCCAAACCCAACATAAAGTTAGGTATCAGTTGTGCTAAACCAGTGTGAAACAGCTTAATCACACCATTGGACTAGAATATGTAGAATCAGAAATGGAAATCAATAACCCAGTCTCTGATAAACCAATAGACATAAATTACTTAAGAAAGAATTCCATACTTCATTTTAAAAACAACTAATTGGGTTTAGCTTAGACCAACATTTTATACCATATACTACAATAAACTGAAAATGAATGTGGCCTGAATAGCAAAGATGATAATATACATATACAGACATTCACATACAATTAGGAGAGAAGAAAACTATATTCCTTTCATAGCTATAGGTAAAAGATGAGTTCTTGACCAAATAAGGCATGAAAATAATAATAAAACAAGAAATACATAATTTTAATTACATGGGATTTAAAAAAAAAAAAAACCTTTTTCATAGATATCTTTTCCCTCAGCCTTCAGCCACAAAAGGCAACTATCAATGACACAGGTGTTCACTATGGGTAATTGCTACTCCCTAGGCTAGGCAATTGGCAGATATGCCAAATGTAAGAGTTCCTTTAATAGCCTTCTGCTAACTGTTAGAATATATGCCTAATGATCCATGGTTACCTCTTTTGATTTCTTCCTAATAGCAATTTTTTCTAGCTCATCCAAATATCCTTTTTGTGGGTGACCGATAGTGAAATTCATTCTGCAATATTTCCTGTACTGGTTTCATAAATATTTATGGAGTCTTTGACTTGACAAGTAAATCAACATAACTGATTTTAGAAAAATGTTTCCCTTAAATGGTACAGTACACCAAAGAGTTTGCTAAAGAACAAATATTGGCAATTTCCAAAATCATGACAACAATAAGTCACACCTACATTATGCTTTTCATGAATTTCCTCACTAGATTTCACAGTAGCACTGTGAAGAAAGTGGTGTGAATATTATTAGTCCATTCAACAAATGAGAATTGAAGCTCACAGAGCTTTGACTTCCCATGGGCACACAGTTAAGTAAACTTCAAAGAGTGAATTTAAACTCAGGCATCCGTCTTCAATTTCTGCATTTTTTCCACTATACTACACTTTATATGTTAAAAAAACAAAAAACAAAAAACTACAGCCACTATTTCATTAGAGAGAAATTGTGCCTATTTCTGATCAGTTTAAATTTAAGTAATGCTTCTGCATTTGTATGTTCATGGAAGTGTACACATCTTTTGTTCTTGAGACATTGACTTCTAACCCAATACTGTCGTAAAAAAGTTAAAAAACTACATTCATTATTGAAGGTAATCAGTTCATTTCATATTTGTTATAATTGGTTAGGATCAGTGAGATCCCCAATATTTGAAGCAGTGATTTCCTTTAGAAGAGGGTCTTTTTAATGGCATTTTAAAAGATTAATATAATTTAAATCAAACAATGATGAGCACAGACTGTTTAAAGGGGAAGCAGATCCAGGACCCTAACTCCATCAGGAAAGTCAAGGAACTTTTCTTAGCAATTCTCACACCTCAAGAATCATCAAATAACAGAATATTAGATCTAGAAACAAGATTCTATAGAGTATCTCTTCAAACCCCTTCATTTTATAGATGAGGAAACTGAAGGCAAGGGTACCCTAATGATAGCTATAAAAAAGAGAAAATCATGAGGCTTCAAAAGAAATGAATTCCTTTCAGAGAAATTATTTCAGAACAATTTTCCAGTGTCTTTGGGAAATGTTTGACAGGTTCCGTGCTGGCTGATAAATCTAATTTCCTTCTTGATGGGTCTCCTCCCCTTTAAGCACAATGCATTTTTCATATGTTCATTGCATGTGAAAAAATGCTAGGTGGGACACTTCTCCCACAAAATAAAACCTATGGTGATTAGAAACTTTCATGGTAACAAAGTTTTCAAAGATGTTATACTTGTTAGTTAATTAAATGCTCTGTGGTTGGGTTTTTTTTTGGATTAAATCTGATCCTTCTAGTTGCCTATACTTCCTACTGCTCCCCAGTCATTTCCATTAATTTATATTGATTTTGTACATATTTTATATTTCTGCATATACATGTTGCCTCCCCAATTAAAATGTGATTTCTTTGAGATCAGGGACTCTTTCACTTTTTTATCTTTTGAATTTCTGGTACTTAGAACAGTAAATATTTGGCAGATATTGGGTACTTAATATTTCTTATTAAATGATCATTTTGGAAATATAAGCTTTAGCAAATGAATAATTCTACTGTTTTCTTTTCATGATAGTTCATTATTGAATGTCCACTGAAGAAAAAGCTGCTTATGAATGACAATATTTTTAAAATTATGTTGGCCCCAATATTATCACCTAGAGATCAGAAAGTTATTCAGAATAAAAATTCCATCACAGAAGAGATTTTGCTAAATAGTTGATTCTTCCTAATGATAATATGCAAAACTTTTAATCTTGTTGTAAGTGTAAGGCAAACATTTTCTAATGTAGTAACCGGAATTCTATTCCAAGGTTAAATATTTAGGTGAGCTTGAAAAACACAAGATATGGAGACATATTAGCAAAGGTTTCTTCTTTCCCAATTTGACACAAAGAAAAAACTGAAAGAAAACAAAATACTGAGAATTTGAAAATATGACTGTGGTCAAGTCACTACACCTTGATGACCCTCAGTTTTTGCTTTTGATTTCCCCCCCCCCTGTAAAATATGGCTAGTAATACTTACACTACCTAGGTCCTTTGTAAACTATTTTCTTTGGACTTATAATTTCATTGATAAAGGAAACCCATTGAGAAAACTCCCACCATCAATGCAGGCAGACCAGCAACTTCTGCAACTCTTTATTTTAGATAAAAAGTTAATTGGGGGTCTCTAGAGGAAAATCAACCTCGTAAGCTTATGCAGCTGAAATGAATCAGAGGTCAGTCTTGAACCAAGGCTTTTCTGTCTCCAAGGCTGACTCTCTTACTCCTGTGCTATGCTATCACACCCTTTCACTTTAAGACCTTATAAAGAATGAGTTATTATTCCAATGAAAACAGATTCAGATTTCATATTAAGCTGCTCAGAAAACACCCACTCTGGCACAAATTCTTGAAATGGTGAGGGAGAATCCTTCACACCCTGTCAACAACTTTAGTGCAAGTGTGATAGAAGAGTGGGTGTAGGTTGAAAAAAAGATGTGGTCCATTGTGTTGGTGAGGTGGAAAATATAGATAATATTTGAAATGATGCTGACAAGTCAAAGGACATGTATGTGTGTGGGTTTGGGTTGAGATTTGTTTTTTGTGTTTTTTGGAGTTTGAGAATATCACTTGGAAAAAAAAACAGCTTCAGTCCTAAATTTAATAATTATATTTGCAGTCATGTTGCCATTACTAAGAAGCTTTGAAGTTGAACATACTCTTCTTCTCTCTTTATGAAAATGAAGGAAATGGGTAAAATCCAACTTGGTAATCAAAGACTTTTATCATGTTTTTAGGGTCACTGCTAATTTTTTCAATTATTATTAATTAAAGATATTCTAAACTGGCAAATTTATTTTCTTTTCCTCATGCCCCCAATTCATGGCTCATTTAGCAAAACAAATTTCACTGGCTGTGCTCAAAAAATATTTGCCTCTTTCTACACCCTGAATTGTACTTCATAAAGTTTGTCTTTACAGTAATGATTTTTTTGTGTAAATTTTTTCCCTTGATTCTGGTCATTTCACTCTGTAACAATGCATGCCAGTCTTTCTATGTCTCTTTGAAATCATACATTACCTCATTTGTCATATCAAAATATAATTCTATAATATTCCTATATCACAGTTCGTTCAACCATTTCTCAAATGATGAACATCTTAGATTTCATTTTTGATACCACAAAAAGAATTGCTATAAATATTTTTGTACATGTAAAATCTTTTCTTCTTTCTTTGATCTCTTTTAGGAATAGTCCAAATCATGGTATGACTGTCAAAAAGAATGCACTGCTCAGTAACTTTCTGTGTATTATTCCAAAGTGCTTTCTGGAATGGTTGTATCCATTCACAGCTCCATCAAGAACACATTAGTGTTCTTATTTTCTCCCAATTCCTCAGAAATATCATATTCCTTTTCCATCATCTTTGCCAATATGATGGATGTGTCAATTCTTTGTCCCATACCATTCTTCATCTATATCTGCATCTATAGCTCTCTTCTCCAGATCACAACAGCTAATGTTAACAGTGATGAAGCTAAATCATCAATGAAATACTAAAGATGAACTGTTAAAAAATGAACATTTATGACAAAATTTTTCTTAGAGTTCCAATTTAAATCTTAGCAAATTTAGTTAAACATAAATTATATGTAAATAAAAACAAAAAACTACTTTATGATGAATAATCCACCAAAAACTTCATAGCTTAATTTTACTCATCTCAGTTTTCTTAAATTTAGTCATGACTATACCATAATAGAATTTCTCCTTGGAATACCCCAACCAGTAGGAACAAGGGAAAGATGTTAGGCATCTAAATGAAGAGGCAAAATACCTGTAAAATGGCTGAAAAATAAACTTTGCTCACAAGACCCCAAGTCTTCCTTATATCTTCTGGGTGTGTTTATTCACACTGCAGTTCAGCAGAGATCCTAATCTAGCCTAGAACCAATTCAATGGATCAGCTTCAGTTAGGGAGAGGCTGAAGAAACCTTAAAACAATTTGAAATGATTGGTCTCCTTGCAGTTGGCAGGACTGCCAGGAAAGCTATGGGACCATTTAATCACAACAGACCTTTCTAATTAGTATACTATACCCATGATTTCCATCAAGTCCTTTGGATTATCCCTGGAATACCAAGGGCTTGGGTATCAAGTTGGAACCCTTAGAAGATTCAAATAATTAACAATATCATCAATGCTAAAGACATTCTAAACATTTTTTTAGACAGCATGATTCATAGCTATGTATTTCAGAAAGGAGGAAGAAAAGATGTTCATAGAGAATGCTTCAGTGAATATTTTCAGTATCCATAACAAATAAAGGTAATGATAAACCCTGTTAGCAACATAGTCATTAATGAATTCAAGTAGCATAGTTTCCATGGAACAATTTTCAATATAATTCAAAAGTTCAAACAAGTACAATCAACTTGTCATCTTCCTCACTTGTGAAAAAAAGAGGTTTGAACATTGTAATCCTTAGTTTTGCCCCTCCCAACTCTAACTTTCTTTGATTCTACATATTTGGAAAACAGTGTTCAAGGAAGTTTATAAGACAAGAAGACTAATGTTGACTGGTTGTACTAAAATTTTATTTCCATTTTTTAAAAAATTCTTTGCTATAAAGAATGACTACCTAGGAATAAAGGGAAAGGGTCATAGCAGAAAATCCATTCAATGTAAAAACAAAAGATATCAATGAAAATCTGTTTCAAAATGTTAAAAAAATATATATGCCTGGAGTTGTCTCTATCACACTATAAATAGCTAGATGTGAATCTGCACTGTCCTCTAAGTTGGAAAATATATGATGGGGATGGGGGAGGAGGAAGGATGCACTTTTCTGAGACCAACAATTTCTTTTATAAAGTTTTTTTACAAGTATATATTAAATAGAGATAGTACCATATTATATATATATATATATATATACATATATATGTCATATATATACATATATAGGTCTCTATTATTAATAAGAGAAAGTGCTTTATTTTTTAATTAATTTTTTTGAGAGCCCAGGCTGCTCATCTCCTCTAGGTTAGCATCACAGTAGCTACTAATAAGCCCAATTCTACTGCTGATTGGTGTAAAAACTTTGACTTGCTTCATTTCTAATATGGGCTGGTTCACCTTTCTTTGGGCAATCTGTTGACCCTTCATTCCTAAGGACTTCCAAAACTTATCCAAATAGTGCAGAAACTTTATCAAGTTAATTCACTGCAGCTCACTATTCTAGAGTTCAAAGAATGTACTAGCTTCAACCTCCCACTCCTATTACCTGGGATTTCTGGTGACCCGCTCCACTTCTTAAAAGCAATAGAGAAGAAAGAAGAAGGAACTTCAGAAGAGAAGAGAGGCAAGTAGAGAAATATTGGAACTATCTCTTTACATTTAATATATACATATATATTTATATTTATATATATATATATATATATATATATATATATACTTTTAAAAAGCTGTATATAAAAGAGAACCTTGGTCTCGGAAAAAAAAATCTCTTTTGTATTTTTCTTTTGAATATGGTAATGTTCATGTTTGTTTCATACATTCCTAAAAATAAAAACATAAATAAAAGGAAATAGAAACTTCTACTTGCCTGAACTGATGTAGTTGAGGGAGGGGGGAGAAACAGATCCAGGAAAATAATATGCATAACCAAAATGATTTTTTTTCTAATTAGCAAAAATCTATTTTCTTTTTCCATAGTGAAGCAAACTGTCTATGTCCAAAATTTATATGTTTAATTTTGCACTCTGAGACCTTCACCTCTGTTATCAGGTATGTGTTATGTTTCATTGCCAGCACTCTGAAATCTAAATAGGTCATTGGGTTGCTCAAAAGTCTCAAGTCTTTCAAAGTTGTTATTTACAAAGTTGTTACTATTGCATAATATTGGATATCATATGTTGGATATAATATTGTTAACCCGGTTCTGCTTACTTTGTTCAACATCAATTTGTACAGGGCTTCCCAGATTCCTCTGAAACTGCTCAATGGCCACAATAATGTAGATAATATAAATGCTAAAAGACAGTTGAATTCATATTAAATCCAAAGACCCATTTTGGTCGTGAAGGAAAGGCATTGAAAACCACTTACCTCACTAAGCTAAGTAGGAAAAAGGGTAGGATCATGAATAAAGAATATTTTCTGCATTTTAAGACTGTTGCTATGCATCAGTTCACTTGACTTAGACAGTATTCTTAGTTGCATGTTTGACCACACCTCAACTTCAAGTTTTTTAAGGGATGATAGAGCAATGTATGTATGTATGTATGTATCTTGATATATCAAAATGTGGTTGATATAGAATGTTAATAAATAGAATAAAATGGTTTAAATAAAATGGTTTAAAAGCAGAAGGGGGCAGAAATGTTTTGGTTTTGGTCCCCAGATTTTAGTCCATTTGGAGCAATTAATATTCTGAAGATGACCTATCAGTAACTTACATGGCTCCCTAGTCTCTTATAACCTGAATTATTGACTGCTAATTTCCAAACATAATACTTGCTTTATATCTGTCCCCAATGTTGCACTTTTATACCTTCAAAAATAAAAGGTACATTCCCAAGTTCCTGATGTCATCCTCAACTGTATAGGGGGTATCTAATTAACTTTCTAATGTAATTCCCTTATTCAGGGAATGCTAGGCTTCATATAAAAATCAATTGGAAGAAGACAGTTGTACAGAAAGATATATTCACTTGCATCCAATATATGTGCACAGGCTGTGCCCTTGCACAAATACATTTACCCCCAAGCTCCCCATGAGCTAAATGATCCATAATGTATAAATCATTATCAAATGACTGCTAGGGTAAACACCCAGCAGAAAATGAATGCCAAGCTGGAATGGAAGCACAAGGGAACCAAATCATCTGAAGAGGATCTAGCAAAAAGATTTCCCCCCCACCCCTAACCAATCCTATCTGCCTCCATCACAAACAAATACACACATTAATCATCTTTACCAATATATCTACTAGGTGAAGAGAAAAATTCTCATTCTCCCCTGGATGCCAAAGGACACATTCCCTCTCTTTACCCCTAATTCATTCTCAATATAAACAACTTTTCAGCCTCCCTTATGAATATATAGTTATTTCACTCCCAGATTACCATTTTTGCTCATCTCTAATATCACTAACTTAATGTCACATGTTCAGACTGCATGAAAATATGAACTGAAACTACACAATGCTAATTTAAAAGCCCAGCTAGCCAATGTGTCCATGAGTTCTTTATGGATAATGAAGTAGGATTTTTTCTCTCTGACATTTTATGTTTCATCTCATTTTGCAACTAAATAATTTAGATGCTCCTTGTAGGCTTTATTTTCAGGATGATATGCCTGGAAAATTTGTTAAGTGGCAGGTGACCTACTTACCCCCACTGTCATATTAAAAACAAAAACTCAACAAACATTATTAACATATGTGTTTTAAAACAAAGAAATATGCCAAAAAAAAATTTACCTTCCTGCAAGCATCAGTAAGGTAGGTCAACCTGCAGACTGATTCTCACCACATGTTTCAGACCAAAAGTAAATAATCAACTCCAGTTAGTACAATAAAAGAACTCCCTAAGATGGAATGAGGAAACAAGCTCCCTCCCTTTCTTATGGAGGTGGGGGACCAGTGAAACAATCCATCATCAGACACAGATGATATGGTAGTTAGTTTTCCTGGAATAACTTACCCCCCTCAAACGTTTTTTTTTTAAATTACAGAGGATGGTTGTCTGGATAGGAGAAGGAGAAAGATATATTTGAAAATAAGAACCTAAAATTTAAAAAAAAATGAACAATCAAAACTTCTAAAAGAGTGTCACTGCGTAATCCTTCATATTTTCAGATACTTCATGTTCAAAGGGATCTTACACTCCCTCCTTAATGAAGCACAGATTTGTGTTGTCTATTCAATGATCATCACCATGCATATCTCCACTGCCTCCAGGGTAATGATCATTTTCACTCCTTTGGAAATTGTTTGTTCTATATCTCACAGACATGAAACAAATGTCCTTTGAGTTATTTGTAGCTAATTCTGAAATTTTTCATATCACTGCAGATTTCACTGAGGTGATGTTTTTGGTTGGGAAACCTCTGAGTCCTAGTCTAGCAATAGAATATATGTGTTTCGTCTGATTCAAAAAAAACACTAAAAAAGGTGGTTATGAAAAGTAATCAAGTACAAAGGAAATGACCCTCCATTTGTGAAGATAATGCCAAAGGAAAATAAGCTGTTCAATAAGTTCAACCAAGTTGAATAAGTTTTGGAAGAAGTTCACCTAACAACAGATAGCAATGAACATTTAGCAATCTCAGATAAATTCATTGCCAGAAGGTTGGTCCTAAGCTGAATTTTTTTTCTAACTGCAGCAATTCATGAAATACCTTGTACTAAAGATAGGAAGCATCGTTTTCTGTACATGAGGGAGTCACGAAAAAGTACCAAAAGTCATAAAATGATAACGGATTATATATCAAAAAAAAATCAAATAACAGGTTATTTGAAATGGTGATGGCACTTTATATTGGCAATGGTATTTTATACTCTTCAAAAAGCTTTCATTTGCATTATGTCAGAGAGAGGAAGCTCAGCTAACCTCTTGTAATTTATTACAATGTTTTGATTCAGAGAGGCCCAGGACAGGGTGGAATAAGGGTTTAGGATAATTTTCCATCCTTCATTTTGTATTTCATTATCTACTGAAGGCAGGCTTTTAGCATTAAGCTAACATAGCTGGAAGTGTGTGGATTTACAAAAGGCAGACATATTCAACATTATCTTCAGATATATAATTGAAAGTAATCACAAAAGAAAACTGTATCTACCACCTCCGGCACACCACTTATCCATTTCTTTAGGTGCTCTAAAAAACTTTGAAAAAATTATTCACTAAGAGGGAAGAACAAAATGAAAGCTATCTAACATATTTTACATACTCAGAAAGAGTCCTACTTCAGAATTCATCAAACCTTATGGTTTATAATTATAGTAATTTATGAGAAAAAAGTGTCAGAAATAGAAATGACAATCACAATTATAAATATTAATGCACACATTACAAATTCTGTCCCAAGAGAAGATTGATCAACTATTATATAATTCAGTGCTTTCATTACATCGACTAGCAGCAAATTTCTTCATAAGTTGAGAGCAGAGGAAAACAGTTCCTGAAATATATGATTCATAGTTATTTATGGATTTATAGATCTAGACCTGAAAGGGAACTGAGAGGCCATTAAAGCAGACAATTAGTAAACAAGCATTTATTAAGTGCTTATACTATACCACGGACTATAGAAGCCTCATGCCCTTCATTTTACAAAAGAGGAAAGTGTGACCTAGATTGATTACGTAATTTGGACAAGTTCATTTGGGGAAAAAGAATTAAAGGTGAAAATTTAATCTCTGATTTAGGTTTCTTTCTCCTCCCCTTTAAATAAGATACCATGCTACCTCCCTTTAATATAGTTCAAATATTTCATTTGGTAAGAGAGAAGAGGGGGAACTCTCGTTTCTAAAAGCAGTAACCACTTTCAATGATTGCTATCCTATCTTACAGATACCCATCTTAGTTATACTCAAATCCACTGGGTATATGAAATTCACATTACTTGTATCCCCTCATTTTTTTATTCTGAAGTTAGCAAACAAATAAAATGAATGTTCCTATGTGCACTACACAAGAGGAAAGAATTGTGTATGAAATTTGGAATCTCATATATAGCTTGCTTTCCTTTTTAAGTATATAATAATTTCTTCAACAGGTAATTTTTCAAAAGTGTCCTGCATGTCTGAGATTCCTGGTCTGCCTTCTGGTCTCTTCTTACACATCCTTATCCCTCCCCCTCTTCCACTGAAAAGAAAAAAAACAAAATCTTTTAAACTGATAAGTATACGTTTATAAGTAAGCCAAATCCCCCCATTGGCAAAATTGTTATTTTAGCAAAATTCTGCAAAACAACGTTTAATGGTCCTTGTAGTGAGTATGGGACAATCACAATAAAGGATTTCACGTGACTTGGGACTTTGAAAGTGGAAAAACCTTGAGAAGGTATGTGATAGAATCAGTACTACATGAAGTCTAGGAACACAGGATTACACAGAACATACATGTTGATAATACTCATGCTACTTGCCTCAAAAGGTTGTTGCAAAGAATAAATAAGATAATTGTACGAAATACTCTGCAAATCCAAGACTCTAAAAATGTCCCCTGTGATTATTATGCTTCAGTCTCCATAATCATTATAGTGTCCTTCGGTCAATTCTTCTGTTAGACTTCAACATGCCAATCTAGCCCTTTTTTTCCATAGTTATCTGTCCACCCCTTCCTCTTCTTCATTTCCACAAAGGTTCATAAATGTTCGTTTATAAAACATGGAAGTCTCCATGCAGCCTTCTCTCAAAGTTGGCTTTTTTGTTTTCAATCTCTTTTCTCCCCTTCCCCATCTATCCTAAGCAAATAAAGTCACAAAACAAAATGAGGACAAACTGGAACCCAACAAATTGAAATCTTTGATTAAAAATCTTTTTGTGCTGGACTTTTATAACAAAATTCATCATGGTTCATGAAACTGACTGCTAGTGGAAACTTTTTATTAAATAATTTAGTGGTGTGGGAGGGAAGAAGCCCTTAAGCTTTTAAGCAGTGATGCCATAACTGAGAATACTCCCATTAGAATGATATAAAAGCAAAAAAACAAAAAGAATCTGCTTCATATAATTTTATAGCAGCTATTATTTATACTTGCAAAAAATTAGAACCAACTTAAAAGAATAAGGGAATGTTTAAATAAATTACAGGACATTAATGGTATACTATAATGCAATTAATATTGACAACAAAAGGAAGACAAATATGGAAAAGCCTTTATGAAATAATACAAAATGATAAAAGCAGGAGAACAATACATTCTAAATGCAACCATTTAAGAGGAAGAATAGGCAACAAATACTGGAAACTTAAAGGGAATTACTGAAATGTGCAATCTAATATGTGATTTAGATATTAGAACAATCAGAAGAAGTTACTGGATAATTGTTACTGTCAAGTTATTGGTAAGCTGCCAATAATGTCTTTATGTTGGAGTTTATTTTTTCGTTTAAATTTAATAAAGACAAAAATTAAAGAGAAAAGGAAGAGAATGTTCTTATTTTAGATTTTCTCATAGAATGTAAAACACTTGCTATAAGGGCCTGTTTCATTTTTCTATTTATACAAGCACAGTGACTAGCAACTATTATAGTATGTGCCCAATAAATCCTTAATGATGAAAAGAAGTTAGACCATAATGTGTCCTTCTTCTCAGTCAATCTGCAAAAAAGTAAGGCATGGGTACTGCAGAGTACTCATAACAAGAACTATTCAAAAGAGGAATGGGCTAATCTGAAGAAGAAGAGGCTAGCTCATTCCCTATCACCCAGGGCAGGACTGAAGAAAGAAGATGGATAACAACTTTTTGGTGTTGTAGGATGGATTCAAGTTAAGGAAAGTCTGGCCTCTGAATTCCTGAGATTCTGTCAGATTTAGACAGAGAGAACAGAGGAAAACAACTTTAAGGAAGGGGTGGACAAACAACTTCCACTGGAGCGTAAAGGAATGGATTGGCATGGTGAAGTCTAATAGAAGAATTGACTGAAGTGTACTGGTGTTAGTAATGGTCATGGAGACTGAGGGAAAATAATCGTAGTGGACATTTTAGAGTCTCTTGGATTTGCAGAGTATTTTATAAAATTAACTCATGTATTTTTTGCAACAACCTTGTGAGGAAAGTGACAGAAGTATTATCACATCAGCATGTGGCATACATGGATATCGGGAAGGGAAAGCAAAGAAAATGGTATGACTGGTTGAATAAAAAGAATGCATACTCAATGAATGTTAGCTGACTAGTTGATGCTATAATGCTTACTACCAATGTATAGAGTCCTTTAATTCCTCTAATGTACTTCACACCACACTGGAAAGCTCAAATATTATTTCCATCTTTACAGATGAGGGAAGAGAGAGGAAAAGTGACTACTTACAGGATTCATGTCTAATGTGAAATTCAAACACCAGTCCAGTACACCACTACCCTGCCTCTCCAGTTCTCTGGCAATAAATTTAAAAGTCTTTTATTCCTTTGTTTTTATGCAAAAATAGCACTTCTTCATGGGAATGTCTTTCAGATCCCCCCACCAAGTTGTAAGAATGGATTTCTGCCAAGTCAGCTGATGTTGTTATTATCTTCTTGTTAAAGGGTTGGTGTTAGAATACCAATGGACTTTCATGAAATGAATGTCCAGGTTGGGGATAAATTCTATGAGTCAAAAAAATTGTCTTTTATAGGTCAAACAGTCTCAGACTGACTATGTCTTTGACATACTCCTTTTCATGTGCTAACACAAGGGCTCTTAACTTTTTTGTGTGTGATGGCCCCCATTGGGGCAGTCTGGTAAAGCCTAGGGACCAGATCCCTTCTCAGAATTAGGTTTTAAATAATAAAAACAAATACATAGGATCATAAGAAAAACAAATTATTTTGAAATATGGTCATTGAAATATTTTCTATAAGAAATTTCATTTTTCCTTTTGCAAATTTTTGTGTCAGTGGAATATCCAATCGAAAGATCTCATTACTAGCACTCAAGAAATCCAGAGCTAGAAGTCTAACAGATCAGAAGGAGATGTAAATTTATAAATACAATAAAATTGTATTGAGAAAATGGTAATTAAGAGAGTTTTGTTTTATTTCAATTTGGACTTAATGTTAACTTGTACTATGGAAGGTGAGTTTCACACAAGAAATAGCTATTAACTTCTATCACCCTTAGTAATTCAAATCATTTCTTAGTCCTTAATTCTTTCCTTGAACATAGTCAACCCTAAGGCTTATCATTACAATGACTACAAAGATCTTCCAAAAAAATTTATTAACATAAAAACTTAATTTATTTTAGATTTAAAATGAAAACTTGATTCCAAAATAGCTAGCATTTAGCCTTAGAGCAGAGTTGTATCATTATATATTGATATAATATTTATGCATATGTAGATACCAGATTCTTAACCTGAGCATCTCAATATGAATTGATGCCATTGGGTCCTTGATCTTAGACAGGAAAAATAATTACATCTTCATTTTCACTAACCTTTGACATTCTTTGGAGGGAAATTAAAATATGCTTATGGCTGCTTACTATCTAACACCAGATGAGATCTTATCTAAAGTCCTACTTTCTGTAGGAAGTCTTACTGATCCCCCTTAAAACAAGTACCTTCTTTCTCTTTACTATTTCCTATTTATCCTATATTTTATTTATACAGTCATTTGCATGTAGCTATTACATTAGATTGTGAGTTCCTTTCTTTGTTAAATATAGTACTGGGCACATAATAAGCACCCAACTATTAATTTACCTACTGACTCTAGACTTCAGTTTCCTCAGTTATAAAATAGTGGAGGAGTAGTTGATCCATAAGAAACCTTCTAGCTCTAAATTCTATAATCCATTATATTTATAATTTCAGACTTAACTATATATGTGCACATATATATATATATATAATTCTATATATGAATAAATGTTTGGTTTCTTTAAATTTTTGATGTTTTATTTTTATATTTCATAAATTTACAGATTATGCCCACTTAGTGATCTCCCTTAGAATACAATAAAAGAGATAAGTAAAGTTAATAAGTGATCTCTAATCTTTTTTTAAAAATTATTTAAGGCAATGGGAATAAATGACTTGCCCAAGGTCATACTACCATACAAATTATTAAGTGTCTGAGGTTGGATTTGAACTCAGGTCCTTCTGACTACAGGGCCAGTGCTCTATCTACTGCACTATCTAGATGCTCCAAAAAGTGATCTCAAATGAAAGTACATACAACACTTTATATCTGTTTCACTTCTGTTTTTTAAAAAAACAAATACAGAATAAATTATTTGTAACAAATATGCATAGTCAAACAGAACAAATTCCTTCGGCTATACACCAAAATATATGTCTCATTCGCCTTGTAAATATGTCATGTTTCTTTTAGAATCATTAACATTCATTGTATTGATCACCGGAACAATTTTCACAGTTGTTTTGAGAGTTCTATTATCATTGTATAAGTGACCTGATAATCACTCTATAAGTTAAGTTTGCATTTAACCCTATTATTTTTATCATTCAGTTGTTTTAGTTATTCTGACTTTTCATGATCCCTTTTGGGTTTTTTTTTTTAACAAAGAAAAGAGTGGTTTGCTAAATACTTCTTCAACTCATTTGATAAATGAGGAAACTGAGGTAAACAGGATTAAGTGACTTGCTCATCACACAGTAGTAAATGGAAGATGAGTCTTAACTGTGGACTAGAAGTCCACTATTCTATTCATTGCACCACTCAACCGCCTTACTTATTATCCTGTAGTAGTTCAGTTGTTTAAGTTGCATCTTACTACTCTGCTGTATATAAAGAAACCAAAGTAACTTAATAGTTTTACAGAATATCCAAAGACACCATGAAGTCACAAAACCACTACATATCAAACCCAGGGTTTTGAACCTGGGTTTTCTTGAGTCAGAAGACAAGCTGTCTCTCCACAAACTATGGTGCCTCTCAATTTTAAAATTAGCTTATATTTACAAAACATTTCACATTAAAGTTCTGTGAAAAGTAGAGTAGGTAGTATTATTCCCATTTTCAAGAGATGAAAGAAATTAAGTGATTTCTCAAGGTCACACAGGTGACAAGTATCATATAGCCTGGTCCCAGATTAGCTGTCTCTCAACCCAGTGTTCTTTGTATTAAACTGGGATAATTCCTGGTTCCAGCATAAACAGAAGTTATAGCTGCCACCATCAAAGAAATGATAGAAGAGATTCAAGACAAAATCATGCAGTTATTTTTTCAGTAGTTTGTGTGTGTGTGTGTGTGTGTGTGTGTGTGTGTGTGTGTGTGTGTGTGTCTGTGAGTGAATATCTTCCTGAGAGTGGAAAGTCATAGTGAGAGAAAAGGAGCAAGAATGGAGAGTGCTATAAACTGTTTTCAAGAAAATTCTGCAGTAATTGTCCCTTTCCTAAAAATATTTACAAATGTGGACTAGAAATAAAATGGTTAGATTAAAAGTATTGAAAAAATGTAACTTCATACAAATCAGTAAGTTGCTGTTTTATAGCCAATTTAAAATTTTATAGATTAGATTCTAGGATTGAATAAATTACTCTCCTGGAATCAGTTCAAACCTTTGAAAATGTATGCATAAACACTGAGGTCAGTAGGGTACTAGTTAATAAATAAAAGCTTAAGAATACTAAATAAGGCTCAATAGAAGCTTTCTAGCTTTAATCTGGAGCACCTCACTTTACGCCCTTCCTTATCCATGAAACCATTTCAGCAAGTACTTCAACTCAGGTCACTGGAATTAATCAAAAGCCCTATGAACCTCCAACAAATACAGCTCTTCAATTAAACAAACATTTATTAAACCCCCACTGTGCTTAGCAATAAGAAGACACTTAAAGAGTCAGAAATAACAGAATTTGAATCCTGTCTCCTATCTGTGTGAGCTTAAACAAGCCAATTAGCCTCTCCGAGTCTCATTTCCTCATTTGTAAAATAAGGTTTTTACATAACAGTACCCTCCAACTCTAAATCTTAGATACAAAGTGTCTAAGCAATAAACCTAAGCTATAATACAATGTGTATCAGGCATAGTGCTAATCACTGTGAATACAAAGAATCAGCAAAGAGCAAACTGTCACCCTAATAGCTGTGATCTGCCAAAATTAGTGATTTTTTGACATTATCTGTGGAAGTGTGAAGTAGATGGGAAGAATGAAACTCAAAAGTGCAGATGTTTCCTACAGTGATGTTCCCAGAGAAATTCATTTTCCCACTTCTGTACTCCAAATACCATCATAATGATGGGTGCCTCCAAAGGATACCTTTGAAGGATCATTACTCTCATTTCACCTTTACAAAAGTCTAACCATGCATGGCACAGTCACTAATATCCCATGCAACCTTGAACAAATAACCCTTCTTGGTTTCAGTTTCCTAAATTACACAAAGCAAGGGTAAAATAATATTTTGTCCAGTCCTAAGAGTCTTGATCTCTAAATATTATTTTGTCTGTAAAATGAAGGGGAAAGCAATGCATATGATCACCTCTGAGTGATCATTTTATAGAAGAGGAAAATGAGGGTTTCTTCAGTTTTTGAGGAAATTGAGTATCTGGGCCCAGATCCCTGGAGGTCACATAGCCAATAATTGTCTAAATCAGGATTCAAACCCAAGTCATCTTGACTGTGAGTACAATACTGAGTCTTCATATATAGATCCCCAAAGGACAGATATTCTGCTCTCCCCACTAAAAAATTGAATTAAGGTGTCAATTTTCTTATAGTTTCAACTCATAATAACACATGTTAAGGACAGCGAGGTGGAGCAGTGGATAGAGCACCGGCCCCTGGAGTCAGGAAGACCTGAATTCAAATCCTGCCTCAGACATTTAATAATTGCCTAGCTGTGTGACTTTGTGCAGGTCACTTAATTCCATTACCTTACCAAAAAAAAGGAGGGGGGTAAAGAGGAAAAAAAATAACACATGCTAGACTACTAATTTCACTGATATAAATGGGGAAAGCTTCCTCCTCGAATACAAGTCAGCATTTCCTGAAACTTTTAGTCTTGGACACTTGTCTAGAGGACCAGAAATTCATGCAAGAAAGCCTAGTAAGTATTTTCCAGAGCCAACACTTAAATCCACATCTTTCTGGCTTCTAGAACAGTTCTCTGACCATCACCCCACACTACCTACACAATTCAAGAAGAAAAATAGTTTAACTGTGTAAGTGTTTTGCATAGATTATCTTAATCCTTATAGCCCCATTTTAAAAAATAGAATAGGATATACTATTTCAACACTTTGAAGTACAGAAACCTCCTTCTACTAATGCAGAGGAGCAACTACTACTTAGCATCTTAGAAAGTTATCTATAATAACGAGTAGTTTAAGGATTTGCCCAAGGTCACCAAGTCAATATAAATCTCAGAGGCAGTACTTGAGTCAATGGCTTCCAGATTCCCAGGTCAGATCTCTGAACATTAAACCATGCCTACTCTTGACCAATGAGAAACTGAGAAACAAGGAAATTAAGTGTCTTCACCAAGCTTGCTCATCAATTTATTGACAAAATTAAGATTTGAACATCTGGCCTTGGTACAACTTGTCCAGGGATCACACTTTATGTAAAGTGAGGGAGGTACCCCAATGTAAAACCTAGAGGGTACACCCCAACAGTACACTACTTCAAGCTTTAACTGCCAATAAAGCACTAATATCCTTCCAGGGATGTTTTGTGGCTGGAAATGAGGAAGTACTACCAACTCTAAAGAATTCAAGTTCAAGGACACCAAAGGCTAATGGGAGGAGGCGTGTCCATAAAGAAACATAAGAGAAGCAATATAAAGAATAGCATCAAAAACACGGAGAACCAATAAAAGAACGAGGGGCTAGGACTATACTGAGACCAGGGTGTCATAAATAGGCACATAATGCCATGTGTTCTAGGGGTGGCCTTTGCATGGAGGATTTACCAAGAGAAATGGACAAGACTCACACAAGTCAAGAAGGTATGTGGGGAGAAAAGGATAGTTTAGATCACAGATCAATTAAAAATTTCAAAATTGGGTCAGTGAAAGAAGATTTTCATTGGATATTCTAAGCAAATTCTTCCCTGATTTACACATAAGCAAATTCATGAAGTAAAATCAAACTCAATAAATAAATAAAAACAATTCCCTTAGAAAATAGGTAACAGTAAATATCAAATTTTACTAAATTTATTTCAGGTCCTTTGCATTATTTCTTGTAAAGGCTAACTACATGGGCATTTGATAATCCATCCAGTGACATTTTATTAGTTGTTCAACTTTTTCCTGGTTTACCTGGGGATTGCTACAAATAATAAGGCCATTTTCTATTTTAGGAGCAATTGCTGAAAAAAATCTCTATAATTGATAATAAATCTTAAAACATTTTGATTTTCTATTCTCTACTTTCTGAATAGAATTCAATGTGTTATCTCACTCATTATTTTTCTGGACCTTTTTATCTTCCTCAAAGAACATAATAATCTTTTGAAGGCAAAGACCATACCGTTTTTGTCTTTGGGCCTCAAGTGCCAAGAACAATGCCCGGCAGCCAATTGGCATTTAATAAGTATTTCTTGGATGATTCCAAGATTAATCCTATCCTGTGTTTCAATTACTGTTTTTTCAAATAAAGAACAGAATAGCCACATCTAATAAAAACGAAAGGCTCTCTCTGAAAAAAGGAAAAAAAATAAAAATAGGGTTAGTTTTGGTCTTCATCAATTTTTACCAGAAAATGATGCACTTCTTCAGACAATCTATAAATATTTCATTTTTATTTAATTCATTTTAACTATATAGAAAATATAGTCACTTCTAAAAACATCTACAAATTTCTATTCCATAGATGACACTGAGATAGATTCAGAGATGAACATATGACAGAGATGAAAAGTCTAGGACAGCTCACTGTCAGCTTTCTCCCTGATGTTTTAGAATGTTCCCCAGCAATGAGTGTAAGAATCAGTGACAGGTGTATGGACTTTGGTCACAAGAATTAGCATAATGACACTTGTGATAGCTAGTAATCCAGGGGCAGATCTCAAGCCCTGTTCAATAGAATCTTCAGGAAGAGAAGATTCAAGATCTGGTTCTAATATGTCCTCAGACACTTCACTGTGTGACTCTAAGTAAGTCACTTAACCTCTGTTTGCTTTAATCTACTAAAGAAGGAAATGGCATATTTGCCAAGAAAACCTCATGAACAGTATTGTTCATGAGGTCAGTAAGAGCCAGATATGACTAAACAACTAAACAGCAACATCATATCAGGATGGATTTCTCAAATTTGCATAGAAACTTACTTAAAAGAACAAAAACACCTTTATCTTAAGATATTTATTTCCATATCTTCCAAGGAAACTGATAGTTTCTGATTTTTGATTCTAAATATGCTTTCATTTAAATCAGATAGTGAGCAGGTCTACTTTATTTAGTAAATCTCTAGGCAAGTCTTCCCAGTGAAAACCGAATCTATTAAAGCTATTATGATCAACATTCAAGAAATAAATTCTATTCAAAAAGAATTAGCCTTTTGCTTTGGGCTGATGTTAATCTTGTTCCCAACTGTTTGCCTTTGTGACCTTCAACTCAAAGCTTAACCCCTTTTGGCTCCACTTTAGCAAATGGAAAAGAATGCTAATTTAAGAGATTTTATTTTTAGAAAATGAATATTAACAAAGCAATTAATAAATGCAAGCACAATAAAACAAGGATAACTCTTTGTGTTACTGTTGGGAGAATGATGACCTTGGAGACATGCCAACAATGAAAGTAGTAATAACAACAATAATGGTTATTTAGAGAGAATTTTCTCTAAAATGTTAAAAATGTCTTTTATTTCATCAATCTTTCAAATGGATACCAAAAAAAATTATCAACCTGTTATTTTTTCTAACTACTCCTGCCTTTTCCAAAGGGGAAGGAAAATAAATAAACTCAGCATTTTTCTCTGCTTGCCCTAAACAAATTATTGCTCACCTTGGGCAAGTAGTTAATTGCAAAGCTGCTTTATGACTATTGTACTACCAGACAAATAGGGTTGTGTGCACATTTCTCCAGGGGTCTAATAACCTGATATGATTAGGTAATGAATTTGGTGAGAACATAATGGCTAGGTATCTTCACCTGCATACTTCAGGAACACTCATTTTTTTAGTCTCTTGATTTATTAATAAATAAAGTATTTATTGAATGCCTATTATATGTTCAGTTCTGTGGGCAAGTGAGAAGGTGAAGAAAATGAACATATCATAGGCATGTCCATGAAGAAATGTAAGAGAAGCAACATAAAGGATGGCATCAAATAATAATATTTAATAATAAAATACTTGGATAGGCTCAGGGCTGCAACCCTGATGTGGGGAAGAAAGCTTCCTTTATTAGTACAGGTCAGCACCTTCACAGCAAGGTATATGCACCCTTAGGGCACTGTGCTTTGGGCACAGTGAGAAATAAAGATTTTAAATCTGGGTCAGTTACACAGCCGCTATACGTTAGATCAGGGCCTAAACTAATTTTTCTGACTCTGGGGCACTCTGTCTACCAGATTAATAAGAAATACAATAGAATAAAAAAAAAAAAAGAAAAAGTGGTGATATTTGCAGAGTAGGCCAAAGTTTACTAGTGAATACATTGTTCTGAGTCTAACTCTGTCATTCACCAGGAGGAGTCATAACCTCTTTGGGTCTTAGTACTAGAAAATGAAGGGGTTGGCCTGGATAATCTCTAAGTTGGCTTTCCCTCTCTATAATTCTACAGTTCTTTAATGACGAATGCTTTGCTGAAGGAGGTTATGTTTAAAATTAAGATTCCATTTGTTTCAGTCAATAATTAGAGTGGATGCCACAAGGACTGGTTCAGTTAGTTTGATTTCAGGAATGGTCCTAATTTTTAGCATTGTTTGGAAACCACTTTGATGTCTTGTCTCAGAGACCTTCCATCTTCCAGTTTAATCACTTCACTATGCAAAAAAAAAAAATACAGGAAGCCCTCATTTTACCAATTTGCTGATACTCAAGAACTCTATCCAGTAATACATCCTGCCCTGAAATACACCATGGGAAAGGCAAACAACAAAAGAAGTGAGGTTTGACTAATGCTAGAATGTAGACTTCCACTGAGGTCACAAAATCTAGTGGAAATGTCATTCACATTTTTCTCCCCAGTTCAATTTCTCCAACCATAAGTTAAGTCTGCATGGTGTCCCTCTACTATAGACCTACATCAGCTTTATCTCCAGGTCCAAACATCAGATGTCAACAATGTCAACAGGAAATGAGGAACAAAGAGACCAAAGACTCATACCTGCCTCATCTGCCTGTACAACTGAGGCACAAGCAGGTCACTGACTGAATTCTCTTTCTACCTTCTGTGCAAATACAGGAATTTACTGCCAAAAAACATGAGACAGTGAAGAGTACTGACTATGAACTTAATGGTCCTGGGTTCCATTCTCACCTTTGATGTTGATCTACCCTCTCTGTGACCTTGGGAAAAATTGCTCAATCTCTCTGGGTCTCCATTTCCTTTATTATAAAATAAGAAGTTTGAACTAGATGGCCTGAGGTTTTTCTCACTCTAATCTGTAAGTCTATGATCCTAACACTTTACCTCAAGAATATTTTCATAGCAACTGAATCCAATTGGAAAAGCATGTTTTGGTAGTTTATTATGTGCTTGTGCTAGAATTGAGGACATAAAGATAGAAGAGGTTCTAAAAAAGAAGTTGGAAGGAAATGGCATATGTGTACAGATAAGGAGATATATTGCCAAGTAATTTCAGAGAGTGATGAGACCCCTGATTAGGGTGCAATACAACTAGAACTTCAGTCTAACCTTAGAGGATGATGGGAATTCCAAGATACACTGATCTAAAGGGGAAATTTCTGTAAGTACTGGGCAAATGAACTGAAAAAAACACATTTATTGAATAGTAGCTATGTACAGGTAACCTGTACATTGCAGGTAATTTGCTAAGTACAGAGAACAAGCAAGGAAATTCCTGCTTTCAAGGAATTTATATTCTAATTGGGGAAGAAAACACAAAGAGGAGAGTTGAAGGTGAAAAGCAGGGTGAGTGGAAGGAATGCACTGGGGCAGAACTTGGGGATGATTGGGAAATCTATTTGGGTCTAAGGAACAAACTAGTAAATCCATGGATCTAAGCCCAGGTTACTCAGGTATAAATACAAAGATCTGGTAGGAGGAGGAAGTAGCCAGAATGTATTTTGGGAAGGACTTAGAGCTAGAAGGGACCTTGAAGACCATCTAAATTAATTCCCTAATTTTATAAATGAAGAAACTGAGGCCCTGAGAAATCAGCTAACTTGCCTAGAGTCACAGATCAGTCAATTAGCAATTGTACCTACAATGTGCCACCACCATCCTAAGTCCTAGAGATTTAAAAGAAATGTCACCCCCACACACACATACACTCTCCCTACTTTCATGGAGCTCATGGTCTCATATGGTTGTTAGAAACCCAGTTGGAATTTTGAACCTCTGGACTTAGTCTACAATCTCAGAATTAGCAAACTACATCAAATTGTCTTTTCTTTTTTATCCTGCCCTCCACCTCCCTTTCTTCCTTTTTAAATCCTTTTCTTTTCTTTTCTTTTCTTTTCTTTTCTTTTCTTTTCTTTAGAAGGCCCATAAGTAACATCCTTCTTGCTGGCAGTAGGCAGGAAGGACTACACTGGCTATCTCTCACATCTGAAATAAACTTCTCTGCACCTCCAGGTCTTAGATGTCCTGCTTTCACCTCTATTTGGCTCAAGCTCCACATTCCATCCTGTATGCAATATATATATTTCAATATATACATAGTGTGCCCCTTGATAGGATATTAAGGAAGAAACTATCATTTCTCTCTAACTCTATGCCAATGTTCAGTTCATTCTTGCAAAAAGATTTGTGTTAAGCAACAAGATGTATATTTATCACTTTATCAACCAATTCACCTCTATGGTCTTATCAATATATGGTCCAGTAAAGTACAAATATTTCCCCTGTAAAGATAATTAGCCTATTAGCATTTATTAGCATGAACACTGACCTCTGAAGCTAATAGGCTGAATGATTTTCCTGCAACTTATCTCTGATATGATAAAGCTACACTACATTATTCCTTAGATCTCTTCTAGTCTTAAGATGGATTGTGATTTTTCTAAATAATGAAAGAGATTAGTTTACTAATTAGTCAAGATTGGGGTTTCTTGGAAACAGGCCAGAAAGACACATAAGATTGCTGAGGACACTGCTCACCCATTCCTGTGCCAATAGGGCTGCAAGAGCACTGATGCACACACTCTTACTATCAACATCGAGTATAATAAATGTATCCCAATATTCCCATTTTACAAATGAGAAAACTAGGGCTGAGAGAGAGGCAGAATGACTCACCCAATGATACACAGGCAATAAATTAACAGAGCCATGGTTGGCAACTTGCCTCTTGATCTCAAGCACATAGCTTCAAAGAAAATGCAAAGCAAAACCCATAAGTTAAGTGGGGTTCTCTGGTGGGAAAGGCCTTACTAATGAAGGCCTGATTACTTGAGGAATAGGATATTCATGCAGGTACAGGACTTAATGAAGCCATACTTCACCTATTTCATGATGTTATTTGAGGTTGAATCTAAAGCAGAGAATGGTTGATTTCAACTAGGGTAAATGCCAATGCAATTATACTATAGATCTAGCTTCATTATTCCAATTCCTATGTAGAAGGAACCAACAAGAGAAAGAAGGAAGAAATCTTAGAGATAATTTTGTCCAACCCTCTCCTCATTTTATATTTTTCAAGATGAGAACAGAGTTTTATTCCACTACAAGTATGAGTATCAAGGTCCTTCAGAAGAGAGAAGGATAGAGAGCACACCAAATGATATACATATGGGAGCCCAGACTGGAAAATCTTTCTTTGGACTGCAATTTCATTTGAGTCTGGCAAATCAAAGACCAAATTAGACTTTCTGACTTTATTGCCATGCTGTTACCATCCCATCTGATATACTGGCTGTAGAGAGAAATCTTTTAAATAGATGGGAGGGGGGTGGGGGGTGGAGTGAGAGCTTTCAAAAACTGTCAGGGCAACTTTTTCTCTCATATGAATCCCCACAGTCTCTGAGATCATTAAAACTCAAAAGGGCCAATGCAATCTGGTCAAGACCCCAGAGATACTTGCCCAAAGCACAAAACAATCTGATTTCCTCCTCTGAACTTGCCAGTTTGACATGTTAACTCAAGTACCTCAATTCTGTATATATTGGCATGTCAGTGCTACCTTTTCTCATCCTAGGGTCACCTTTTAAAAGAATATTCATCCCTGTTTTATAGTCATGAATGTGAGACTTTTGAAAACCTCACCAATAATTCCCAACAGAATCACAAAGACTGACTTGTGATATTCCTAAAGAAGGCTATAGCCTATTGGGAGAGAAAGCTCAATTGAAGAAAATTCTTTGTCATTGGAGTGTGAAAGATGATAAGAAAAGGAAGCAAATACTGGATAATACAGGAGAATACTGACAGGGAAGCCAAAATCACATCTACCACAGGTTGTCATATCTAAATATTTTCACATTCCCTGAATGGTTGTGGAGTTTACTTTGTTCATTATTGACTGATCTGTCAGCTCTAGAGATTCCTGACCAAACAACGAGCAAAGGTCAATAATATCTAAACTCTAGCACATTGATACTGATATGGGAAAGTGGAAAGATTATGAGACAGCTCATAATCTGGGATCCTGGGGCATACAAGCCCCTTTCACACATTTTATTCCTCTTTCCATTCCAACTTCCTAAAGTTGGACTCTTATCTAAAACTACAGCCCAGCATTTTCTCCAGTGGATGACCGCAATATGTTTCAACAAATCACTCTTCTGGATACTCACTCAACATTAGACTTCAACCAGGATAGATTAAATCCCACAAATATTTATTAAATACTTTTCTCTAAGATCATATATTTAGACTTGGAAGGAACCTCGCAGATCATTTATTCCAACCTTCACATTCTATACACCAAGAAAATAAGCAACAGCTGTTTTTATAATAATAATTATTATTATTTCTGTGCCTCTGCCTTCCATAGTATCTTGCATGTAGGAGAGTTAATGTTGACATATATAAGGATAGTGTGTGCATTTTACATTAGAGGACCAAGGTTCAAATACCACTTTTGATACTTACTAACTGCATGATACTGGAAAGGTCTCCAGTTTTTTGATTCTCAGTCTCTTGGTGCTGAAGGAGTAGCTATTAGACCATGAGAATGGGGTAGGCAAGGTATGGCATATTGACCGGAACACAAGGTAGAATGTGATGGGTACAAAGTAGAGATCCAGCCAAATTACTCTACAAAACTTGGGAGGAAAAAAATACTTTCAACTGGGAAGGTTTCTCTGTCTTGGAAACAATGAATTTCTACAGTCTTGTGCCCCCTTAGTCATCTGGTGCTAAAATTGGATGCTGAAAATGAATTTTCATTTAGCCTACTAGAGTAAGGGCTCTCATCCCTGCACTGTGTCAGAGGAGAGATGGCACAGTTGGTTTGATTGCTCAACCAGCCACCAGAGGGTGCCAGAAGGCAGTTTGCACTAGAGTTGGATTCTTCACTAAGGAATCATTTCATTTCCACTTTAAGTATGTTGTCAGGGGTCAAGCACCTAAGAAGACAAACCCCCCCCCCATTTTGCCTTTTTCAGGGCTCTCTCCTAAGTGACTAAACCCAATGTTGATGTTATTCATCAATATTTATCTGTTTCTCCTTTTAGAAAAAAAGTAGGAATGCTAAATATAAGAGAGCTAAATAAGAGACAACTGAAGCTAGAGTAAAACGACAATGATGGAAATAAAAGATTGGTATTCCAAAGAGTATCACAAGGCAGTTAGAGTCAAAGGACCTGGGTTTGAATAATCCTAGTGAAACCAATGGTTACCTGGATGACTGAGAATGAGACATCTCATCTTTCTGGGAATCAGTTTCTTCATCTGTAAAATTATCTTCTTGGATTAACTCTATGATCAGCTTAATTCAACAAATCTTAAGTACTCATTAATAGGCATTTTGAAATGTTTTCCAAACCTTTCAAAACAATTTCTGTTTTTAGAAAGTCAACTTTATGATGAATCCAAATATAGTGAAAAATATAACACAGTATTATTTATTATTGTATCCTGGTTGGTATGAGTTTTTTTCTGAATGTAAAATGTAACCGAATGATCTCGGATTATTTTGTGATTGTAAGTAGCATAGACAGACAAGGAGCTAAGTCAAAGATGTCTTTATTTTTGTTTAAAATTTTTTGCAAGGCAAATGGGGTTAAGTGGCTTGCCCAAGGCCACACAACTAGGTAATGATTAAGTGTCTGAGGCTGGATTTAAACCCAGGTACTCCTGACTCCAGGGCCGGTGCTCTATCCACTGGACTACCTAGTTGCCCCTCAAAGATGTCTTTTAACCTATGTCAGATTTTTTTTTATTTTTCCCCTTTGTCGGCTGATAATTAGCTGAATATATTTCTCTCTCTCTTTCTTTTTTTTTTTCTTTTTGAAGAGATAGCAGAGACTATAATGAGCATAGGACTAAGAACCAAAGACCTGGAATCCTAGCTTACTAGTTAGGTTTGGGTAAGTCACTTAGTCACAAATAAAGAGAGTGGATAAGGACACTACCTATAAATCAGTCTTTTGTTCAGGAAAAGATGAGGCAGTAAAAGACATTTTTAGATTTGTGGTATTATATTAAATAAATGTAAAATTAAATTAAATCTTGGGTAATCTTGGGAACATCCTTCAAGCTCTTTGGGCCTTAAATTTACACATCTATAAAAATGAAGAAGTAGGACTAGAATATCTCTAACATTCTTTTCAGGACTAGGCCTATGATTTTATAATTCTAATAAAAGAAATTTAACTTGAGTTTGATTCCCCCAAAGTACCATATATTAGATTCCTTTACATACTTATATTCTCAGTATTAACATCAAGATGAAGGTTATCTAGCTTTTCTATTATGAGGTAAAAGATTACATTATTTAAAAAAAACGGAAAATATGTTCATATAGTGGCAGAACAATTACTTAGTCAACAGATTAACACTCTAATAGTTTGCAAATTTAGCATAGGCCCAAAATCTCTTTACAAAGTCACCTTTCAACAATTTAATTATTTTTTTTTATATTTAGTAATTAAATCCATGAATTTTCCTGCAAAGAGACAGCAGTTTTTTTTTTTCAATAAAGGGCAAAAAGAAAACTAAAATCTATAAGAATGGGAAGGCATTTTTATTTCATGGCCATTCAAGCAGCACATCTTCACTCCAAAAGCAATAAGCCCCTAGTTCCAGGTGGTAGAGCTAAGACATGAGTTTCTCCCAGAAGGCTCCTTTAAGTAAACCTTTTACCTGTTCCTGCCTAGTGAATAAGCAGCAGGGAGCATTCCCTCCTGTGGTCAGGTAGGCAAAGGAGAGGTTTTCAAAAGTTATAAAAGAATTGCAGAAGTTCCTTCCTCCCCCCTCCCCCCCCAAAAAAAACCCAAACAAGCCACTTTTCACAAATATTCTTTTTTTTTTTTTGCAAGGCAAATGGGGTTAAGTGGCTTGCCCAAGGCCACACAGCTAGGTAATTATTAAGTGTCTGAGGCCAGATTTGAACCCAGGTACTCCTGACTCCAGGGCTGGTGTTTGATCCACTTGCACCACCTAGTTGCCCCAATAGATTAATTTTTGTTTGACATCCCACCATAAAAAAGATGTATCTTAATATGATAGCTAACAAGCATAGGGGAAATAAAACAAAAAAATGCCTGTATATGCTATATGCTGTAGAATAAAAATCTCCTTTTCTTTCACCCAGTAGGCAAGTTTCTAAAAGACTGCATATGAACTGACTTTATAAACCAAACCATTCATTTTAAATGGACCAGGGTACAATCAAGTCATAGGAGGAGGCAGTGTTGGGCTTGGAATCAGAAAGATCTGATTCAAATCCTTCCTCAGACATTTACTAGCTATGAATGCAAACCTGGACAAGTCACTTGCCTTTTCTCAGTCTCAGTTCCCTTATCTGTAAAACAAGGGTAATAATGCCCTTACAGGGTTGAAGTTGGGTTTTAATAAAGAGCACATGAGAAAACAAGTAAGGAGCTTGTCATATCTAAATGTTCTACATAAATATTACTGTTATTATTAGGAGATTATAATTGAAGCAACACCTGCAATGAATCTTTTTTAAAGAAAATAAATTGTTAATTTTTGTCTCTCACTGCAATATATAAATATATGTATATATGCACAGATATACACATGTGTCTATGTATATATTTTTGAATTTATTAGTCAGACACAACTGCATTTCTGTATGTATATATAATATATTTAGCTATACAAAAATATACTTAGAGATGCAAATATAAACATATCTATACAAACATGCATATACAAAATAACTCATTAATCAGTTTTAAAACAGCATAAGTTGATAGTTTTATTCATAATTCAAACTAATGAACTCAATTCCTTTTTAGATAGTAAGGTCTAAAATAGACTATCCTACTTAAAAGGAGAGAGCCAACTGCTTTATCTTGTTAAGTATAAAATGTTTCTCTACTTAATAGGAGCAAAACATTAAATTCTAACCTTCAAAAATGAAATTGCTGCCCATGGGTTGGAAATATTGTACATACTGGCAGATTTTGTTGAGCTGCTGATTGCTTTTGCTGGACTAATTCATTCTTTCTTTCCTTCCTACTTCCTACCTCTTTTTTTCCCCCTTCCTTTTTTCCTTCTTTTTTCCTTCCTTCCTTTGTATTTCTTATTCTTGAATATATAATATATATATGTATATACATATATATATAATATATATAATATATATAATATATATAAAATATATATTATATATATATATATATATATTTAAACTGACACTTGGGGAAGAGAAATCTATTTGTAACTGAAGGTAATGTAAAAAAAAAAGAAAATATATCAATTAAAAATTTTAAGAAAAATATATCCTCATAAAATGGACTATAGAAGCCAGTACTAAAAAGTATTTCAAGTCAATTGCCAAGAGAAAATTTGAAATTTAGAGTTTACAAAAGTAAGCCTCACAATGGTAAAAACATTTCACATTTAGTCTTTTTGCCTTTCCAATCTTGACAGAAAAAAAGGGCATTAAATAAGTTTGGATATGGCATGAAAAAGCAGCAAAAATGATCTCCAAAATTAGAGGACACATGACTTTAAAAATTAATAAAATGATGTTTAATAAAGAAAATAAAACAAAACCCACAAAATGTTCACAAGATGATCATTTTAAAGTGTTTTGTTTCATATGATATTTGCAATGTTTATGTATAGAAAAATGATATTTAGAGTATGTACAACCTACTTGTTCAGGACACTTAATGGGGTGGGGTAGGGGGAAATCCCTAAAATATAGAAAAAGAAAAACACTGCAAATCCTGAATACCTAGGCAGGGCTTTACTTTCAAATTAGATCACTGTGGAAATTACAGTAAAATATCTAAAAATCCTCAATGCTAAGCTGTATTGTATGTGTATATATGTGTGTGTGTATGTGTGTGTGTGTAATAAAAAGTTTATTTAAAGAATCAAACAAAATTCTGACATACAGAGTCAACTTCACTTTTTCTTTCACCTGGTGTATGTTTTATTTCCTGAGTCTGTGTAAGGATGGTGTAACAGGAGTAAATCAAAGCTAATTAGCCTCACATGCTCAGAGTAGTCTTGAGGGCATAAAAGTTCAAGAATGACCAAGGAATTATAAAGGGAGCTATCAGAAGGGTACTCTCCAAGTTTACCTCATCCAAACCCTTCATTTTTACAGTTAAGAGAATGGAAGTCTAAAAAGGTTGAGTAACATGCTTAAAAATCACAAAAGTAGTTAATTGCAGAAGGAATTTGAACTCTTTGGTTCCATAATACAGTCAGTACTCTTTGTACTGACTAATACAAATCTGACAAAGTTTTTCACAAATGACAACCATTATGGACCTCCTTGCATGGCATATATTCCATACCCTAAAAAAGGGGTATGGAAGGTGAATTTTTATAAGTTCAAATCATAATTCAAATGCATTAATGGAGTTTATTTTTGGTTTTGTCCTCATCTGACTCAAAACAGAAATGCAGTTGGTACTACTCATATACCCGAGGGGGTGTTCCTTTCTTGGGGTCTATTACAATATTGATGTTGAACTTAGTATAAGCATCTCATCATCAGCGTAGCCTGCTGCTTGCCTCAGCATGGCTAGTAACTGGAATGACAGGGTGTCTGCCATCTACCCAGAAAGAGCTTACTATTTAAAAGGACACTTTAGGAAGTCTTTTTTTTTAAAAAATGAGCAATCAACTCAAATTTTTCCTGCTGTGATGAGGTCTGGACAGTCACTTAATTCTTCTCAATTTTTTTGACCTCTTAAAATATATATACATATATATATAATAGAGAACCTATATTTCCATTTTGATTCTAAACTATACTGACAAATATTAATTTCACATATGAGGTTTGCTTAAAAACAAGTATTCCAGGATATCAGTCTAGTTGAACTAGTTAAATTTTTTCCCCTTTAACAGCATTCATGTAAATATGGTTTAAATTTCAGGGTTCCACAATCATTTTGGAATTAACTTTAAGAATATTTTAAATTCATAAGTTTGATGCTTCCCTTTCTATTGAATTTACTAAGCAATGTTTATTTTATTCTACAGTATCTCTATCTTGAGAATTTTTCCTTTCTCTTCTCCATAAATTGCTGTCAGGGTCTCTGAATTGTTTCCCCCCCTCCTTTATAAATGTTCTGTCCAGTTCTGACTCATTGCTTCTCTCTGTACCCATCTTCACACCAATTATCCATCCTTGAATTCTGAGAACTCCCATAGGAATAGCTGGATGATAAATGTCAACAGTGAAGTAGATAACCAAGCAATTCCCCTGAAACCCCAAAGTTTTGCAAATAGATGTTAAGATAGATACTGTGTTTGTTGAGCTTGATCTCCCTCACCTGAAGTGTCAGAGGGAATGAGTTTTCAAATGGCTACAATGACATCATTGTTATTAGATTACATTGTTAGATGAGCTTTCTTATAGATAGGCAAAGAAAAAAGCTCATTTTAAAAATGTATTTCCACAAAACCTTGACCTATGATCATCCTTTGCATCTGTATGATGAACAATTTCTGGCAAACAGAAAGTGTATTTTTAGGAGGTGGCCATTTAATCTTACTGTTTTTAAGAGTTGATACTGTTCATATTTCTTTAAGAGTTCCCCAAGAAGACCTATAGTGACTTGTCCTGACATTTATTTTTAAGGCTAGGAATCCATGTCTATTAATTTGCTAAATAGAAAGAGCATATTTCATTTAAGATGTTTGTGCTAAACAATGAGCAGTATGTCACCTTGAGAAACTGTAATATCCTAATCATGTAAACTTCAATCTCCTCCTAAATGTCTAATAAATAATGCAATTCAATTAGTTACTTAAAGATAAAAAAGATAGTGTTTTTATTATTATTACCTTGTATGTTTTTTAAATGTAAGAAAATCTTTTAAAAAAGAAAACCTGTGGAAATTAACTAGAAATGAATATGCAGTCTGTCCCTGGAGAAGAACATTTTAGAGTTCATCTATTAGCTGATTTTGCTGTAAAGAAGCCACTATTTATTCTGCTAAATTACTTATCATCCTAGGGCACGCGTGCTTGGCTCAACTTCCAAATGACTTTTCCAATGAGTTTTTTTCTATTTTTTCCTTATGCTCTTGTCATGTAGTTAACTATTTGTTAGGTATAGACAGAATTTGAAAGATAAAGAAAGCTTGAAAAATTAGAAATCAGTACAAAAGATAAAACAAAACTCAAAACATCCTCCTCCAAAGAACTGCATGACAATAAACTACCAGCTGACTATAGTCCAATAAGCTAGGATTTATTTCATTCTCTATAGACAATGGTGAAAATCCACCATAGATAAAAAAGAACTCATGGGACCTACTAACACTCTCCTGAAAATTAATGGGCTACATGTAGCATGCTCAATGTTAGAGGAAGGGGGCATGAGGGTCAAACATCTTCATTGTCAAACAAGATATGTCAGGGAAGATTCTACACAAAATCTTTAACCTTGTGACTTGTTTACTAATTGTACATTTTAAATCAGGGTGGTAAACCAATGCTAAACAATTGGAATTTGGACAATAGGTCTAACAACAGTAGTAACAACAACAAAAGCTATCTGAAAATAAACCACAACTCTGCTCTCTTTTGGTTTAGACATCATTAGGCACTTGTTAGAGAAAATATTTCCACAGTCTGTAAAGGAATGCTTTCACTCTCCTAATGTCATATGGTAGGATAGAAGTTCTCAGAAAGTTCTACTAGAAGCTCTGGCAGGTCCTGCACAGTTAGATGTGGAGAAAGCTGTCAGCAGAGGCCCAATTATGATGATTAACTCTGAAAGGACTTCGGCATCCCACAAAAGGTTAGTTGCTATTTTCATCTAGAGAGAGTAGATACTTGGATCAAATCAAAGGCTACTGAAGTGGGGAAAGACTAGAATCAGGAAGACTAATTGAAAGTTACCATAATGGTCCAAGTGACACATAACAAGAGTTTGAACAAGAGGAGTATCCCTAGAGGGGGAAGAGGGGGACAAATGCCAAAGAGTGTTATGGACTTGGCAAAACATGGGAATTGATCAGATACATATGGAGAAAGAGAAAATAGAAAGCATCAGATAACTACCTGGGGTAAGCAGGAGAACAGTGTTCCTCACAATAATAATGGAAGTATGAAGAACAATAGCAATATTAGCCAGCATTTATATAATGATTTGTGATTTGCAAAGTGTTTTACAAATATTCTCCAATTTGATCCTAACAACAACCCTGGGAAGTAATGCCCTGTGATTATCCTCATTTTACATTTGAGGTACGTAGAGCAAAGAGAAGTTAAGTAACTTGCCCAAGATCATAATACTGATGGTATCTGAAGTGAAATTTCAATTCAGGTCTTCTTGACTTCCATCCCAGTTCTCTATCCATCATATCATCTAATTGTCTAGTTAAGATGGGTTTAAAGGGAATGATGAGTTCCATTTGGTTCTGTTGAGTATGAGATGTCATTGCACTATCTAAACAGAGAAATATGAGCTTTGGAATTAAGTAAAACAAGGTCTAGATATACATATTTGGTGGTAATACCTAGAGAAGAGAGCTGAATCCATGGGAAATGATAAGACCACTGATGGAGTGTGCAGAAAGAAAAGAAAACTACACTACAGAGTATCATTTTGGGAGATATCCATAATTATGGAGTAAGAGATATGTGACCAATGAACAAAAGGAATCGAAAAGGAGTAGTCAGACAGGTAAGTAGTAAGTAGTAAGTACTAGTAAGCAGTAAGACTAGGAGGCAGCAACAAAAGGAAAATGGGGAAGAAAACACATCTCTACAATTCCTTGAGGACCGGGACTATATCTTTTCATTTTGCTTCCTACACAAAACCTAGTACTGGGATTTTACACATAGGAAGGAAATAAATATTGATGATAATTATGATGATAGCATTTTCTCATTCTATTTGTATTGGGAATTAGAAAAAAGGGAGTCAAAGTAAATGTGTGTGCTCTTCTAAATAGATTTTTTTTAAAGATGATTACACCAATACCATTCATCATTTTCCATCAGATTTGGAGGAAAATCAATAGCACAAACAAATTTGTCACTGGCAGAAATATGCTCCAATTTACTTTGATTGACAGCCCACTAATAAGCTAAAATGATATGGAATTTATTTCAAGTCAACCCCTGCTTGTGCTCAGATGAAAAGGTCACTTTATTAAAAATCAGTAGCCATTCCTCTATCTGATGATTTCTAACAGCAATCAGCACTGTTGTGTAATATATAGTCATGTTTTTGAAGTTAAAAAAGAAACAAAAATTTGCTCTATATAACTCTTTTTTTTCCAATACGGTGGCTGGCAAAGTCATGTTATGAAAAATTTCTTAAATGTAATAGTTGAGAGATCCTGGAAGATGTTACCAAGCAAGATGATGGGAGTCTTCTCTTAAGATGATTAAAAGAAAAAAGGTAGACAGTTAGCTCTGCAGGCATTTAGATAGAGCTCAGCTTGGAAATGGGAAGATAGACTAAATTGCTTTCCAAAGTCACTTTGGCAACCATGGTTCCATAACAATTACTATATATAGACATATGGCTACTGGGGGGAAATTGGAAAAATTCAGAAATTTATGACTTCTGAACAACAGGTTAAATTGTATCTAAGGTAAAGGTAGTGATTTTCTGCAGACCTTACTTATCATTTTGGTGTTCAGGACTATTGAAGTGTATAAAGCTGTTTTCCCTAAACTAAATGGTCCCAGCCTGTAATGATTTTAAAATTGAGATTCTATTGCCTATCTTCTTACCCATCAGTTGTAACTTCTGACTGGGTGTCAGCTTGTAACAACATCAATCTCTTTCTCAGCACCCAATCTTGTTTCCAAATAAAAACTGGTATATACTAAAAGTTACCAAGGGAAAACATAACCAAGCTTAAAAGTAACATTAATTTTACAGACATTTCCATAGCTTTGGCCAGAGGGAGACTGTGCCATCTCTTCCTAAATAAAGTTCAAGAATTCAGAGGTTGCTATTTTCCCTGATGCTTAAAACCTAGTTTGCTTTTCTTTTTTTTTAAGGGTTCACAGCTGTGTCCCAGATGGTGACGGTTACCGGAAATCTGACTGCCAAATAATTAAGGCATTACTCTATACAGTACATGTTTCAGTATAACACAAAAAGGCCAAGTCATAAATATTAGTATGATGATTATTATGGGAATTTATTATTGACAATAAAAGAATCCATCTTCACTCCTCCCAGTGTTCCAAATAAGTTCACTACTTTTAGACACATAATAGAAAAGCAAAGCAGGCAATTTATTCCAAAAGGTTCTTTTTTCTAATGAAGTCAGTTCTCAAAGGCCTCCAAAAAATTACAGCTATGAGACATTCTTATTACTTCTGATGCCAGTAATAGAGTGAATGGTATTTTGAATTCTATAAAATACTATCAGGTACAAACTATAGTATCTAGAGGTAGAGAGATGAAACTTCATGTTTAAAAACAAAATACCTCCCTTTTTTTCCACAATGTTTATATGCTACCAAGCCAATAAGGATAGAATTAAAGTCTGATGGTGACTTACTTGTATAGTATGGCTATAGGTTAAAAGAAATCCTGGTGTAGGAAATTCCTTTCACCAGAAGTATGGTCTCAGTTCCCCATTCCCTTACAAAACTTAGGTCCTAAAGAATTACCAGTGAGGAATAGTTCTGTGGTACATGCTGCAAAGAGGTCAGCTATGAAAAGAAAGACCTCATAATACACTAAAATATTTATATAACCTCTTCTATCAGAAATCTAAAATTTAAAGAGCTCTTCACCAATTGAGGAGGGGCTAAATGAGATATGATGCATGAATGTGATAGAATAACACTATAAGAAATGAGGACTAGGATTGACTACAGAGAAGGCCTGAAAGGTTTATATGAACTGATGCAAAGTGAAGCCAGTAGAGCCAAGAAAACTATATACAGTAACTATAATAATGTAAAGGGAAAGAACAACAATTGAAAATGAATGCTGGGGCAGTTAGGTGACACAGTGGAAAGAGCACTGACCTGGAGTAAGGAGGAACTGAGTTCAAATCCAGCCCCAGACACTTAATAATGACCTAGTTGTGTAAATCTTGGGCAAGTCACTTAACCCTATTGCCTTGGGGGGGGGGGGAGAAAAGAAAATGAATGCTTCAAAATTATGATGACCAAGCTCAAAGAATTGAAATGATGAGGCACCTACCCTAAATCCTTGCAGAATTGGAGAACTATGGGTATGGACCATTGAATATGTCAGCAATTTTGAGTATTATTGCATGTTAAGATACTTTGTCTTTTAGGGGTTTTTTTACAAGGCAATGGGGTTAAGTGGCTTGCCCAAGGTCACTCAGCTATGAAATTATTAAGTGTCTGAGATCATATTTGAATCAGGTTCACCTGACCTCCAAGGCCAGTGCTCTATCCACTGTGCCAGCTACCCAACCCTGATAAGATGCTTTCTAGCAGTGATTATTCCTGACTATCTCCTAGCTTATGGGACTGGCTTTCCCTGTAATGTTGGGGAGAAGTAAGTTCCCCTTACTGAGTAGCTCAAAGCTAGTATGAGACCACAGCTCACCAGTGCTCATCATTTTGATTACATTTTTGAGGAAGGGGTGGGAGAAGGGTCATCAATGCTGCTGCCAGGGTTTGCTAGCCACAATCACAGTTCTTGAAGGTTTTTTAACTAAAGCTGTGTCCACATATATGGAATAATTTGACCACAGCAGCCACTCACATGACTGTTTTGTCAGTCAGCACAGATCACTGTACCCAGTGAATTAAGCTTCAGTCTCCAGCAAGTCTTAGAGAAATGTCTATCATACAAAAACAGTATAGCTATGGGTTCTGGAAAATTCACGACAGTATTCATTTCAGGAAGAGAATTCTTTTAAAGAGGCCTGTAGGGATTACACATATATACATATGTATACATTCATACATATATGTGTATATAAATGCAAATTGAAAATGCAATTTATTTGTGTCAGACCATGGATGATTTGTTTTTATTTTGGAGAATATGTTCATGACAAAAACATGACCCTGCCACATATACAAACATTTGTATTCAAACATGTATTAAATAGTGAAACTAGACAATTAACAGAACCTTGTCCCAATACAAAGAAGTCTCTAGAACCTTTAAAACCACTTAAATTATCATCTTTGGCTTCAGAATAAGCAGGACAGACAAATCTCTGCTCAAAGATGAACAAGTTTTTAGTTCATTTCTAACTCATAAGATTCATGTTCTCAAAATCTCATGTGTCTCTTCTAATGGGTTTCATAGTTTTATTTATTCCGATCATCAAGGGAGCAAGTAAGTATAGGAAAACTTGCAAAGGAACAGTTTGAAGAATCTTTGATATTTTCTATTAAACGATATGGTTCCTTGATCCAATTAGATAGGTCTGCCAAACTGCAAAATGACCCATCAATCTGCAAACAGTCCGTATTGCAAATTTCCATATGTATAAATGAACTGCCTCTATCCTTCCACACATAATCTCACCTCAGACCCACACATTCTCATCCTCCTCAACGAATCCTTCTCATCCTTTAGCAAAAGGTCATTCCCCACTGATTGGCTGATATATCTGCTTCTATTTTCGGCAGCCAACTGTTTCCAGAAGTGGCTGAGGACTAACTCCTGTTTCCAGAAATTGATGATGCACTGTGGCATGAACCCGACACTGTCGGAAGAAGCATTTCAAGGTCTTTCTTTCATTGCTCATAAAGAAAAGGGGGGTGGTGGGTGGAGGAAATATCTGCAACGGGAGAGATGAAGAGGGGAGTGTTTTATCATCCTAGCAAAATTAGAAGTAATAGCTAAACTGTTTAGACATTAAATGCATCAGAATCGTGGGGCCCTGGGTAAAGAAACAATATCCTCTAAGAGATCATTGATCAGCATTCAGGGCTCCCTTATAAATCTTCATGAAAAAAGAATACATTTGTCATTTGCAAATGAACCACATCAACTCAAAACCTAAAAACATATCAAAGCATAAAAGAACATGGAATTCTTTAGAACTGAAATTATTTTATCTGAAAAAGTATACATTAGATATATGTCATTTCCCATTAAACTTTCACTTTCATCAATGATTATTTTGATTTAAAATCCTACAATTTGCTCATTTGTGGGTACCCAGTAACACATGAGGGCAAATCATCTTGCCATTTTTCAGGTTTATTTCTTCCACTCAAATACTGATTAGGAGAAATTACTTGAGGATTTCAATATTTTAAAGCATAGGATTTTTCCATTTCTGACTTTCGATGAGTGAGAGGATAGATTTGCAAAGCTTGTTAAAAAGCAATCTAAACTGTCTAGACATAAAAACTTATGACTAAATCTGATTTCCAAAAGTCAAAAGATCAACAAGTTTTGCTAGACCCCAGAATAAGACCATTCTGTACTAATTAATGCTCAGAACCTTTCATGTACCTTTGGTAGGGATGAAATAAATGTGAATGTTTCATCCTTAACAAAGAAGTTCAAGTTTAAAGGCATTATGAATTAGGTGCTGCCTTTGAAACACCCACCTGTCATGACTGTTCAAAGGCATCATATACAAAATTAAATCCTATCACTTAAATAAATTTCTATTATATCTTTCTGCTCTTCCTGTAACTTCTCTTAGAAACCTGCTTCCTAGGGGCAGCTAGGTGGCGCAGGGGACAGGCCACCAGCCTTGGAGTCAGGAGTACATGGGTTCAAATCCAACCTCAGACACTTAATAATTACCTAGCCATGTGGCCTTGGGCAAGCCACTTAACCCTTGAAAAATCTAAAAAAAAAAAGAAAAGAAAAGAAAGAAACCTGCTTCCTCAACTATTTGTGGCAATGACATAATTTTCTATTGTAATCTCATCACCTTCTTGGGAAGTAAAGCAAAAAGGTGGGTATAACAGTGTACCCCTCTGGGACTCCTATCAAAATACCTTTGGAAGAGGTGTGTGTGTGTGTGGGGGGGTGATCAAGGCATTTGTTCAACTGAACTGAGATGCTGAATTTATGATTAACAAAAATTGACCTATCTAATTAAAAGGGACCCAAAGTGTCCACCATCTATGACATAGAACTCTCAGTACAGAGCATAGAATTCTATCTCTTACTCGACCTCAATAAGACATAGCGGGGAGGTAGGGAGAATGCAAATATTCAAAGAACCAAGATTTTTTTCCCCTTCAGCTTTTCATTTTTCTCTGTTGAATGAATCAGAGAAAGGAATGTTGTTTTGCTTTGCTAGTGGGTATAAGTGAATTAGGAAAAGCCAGAATACCATGAAGGAAGTAGGATAAAATCTTAGACAGCCCATCACTTTTGGGACTTACCTGTTGTATGAATGTGGGTTAATTGATCATTTAACCTCTCTGAAAACCAATCTCATCATCTATAAAATGAGGATTTTACTACCTATAGTGACCACCTTACAGATTAGATGTCAGCAGTAAATAAGAAAATGAATGCAAAGTTTATTGGCAATCTTAAAGGACTCTGTAACCCACTTTATCTCTGTGGGAATTGGAAAGCTGTCAGAGTAAACTGAGTCAGCAGGCCTTATTAAGAACAGGAATTATCTGAGAACATGCTGGGGAAATGACCTAGGGACATGAACTATATTTTGCACCCAGATAGATAAGCTGGTCTCTTCCTAGTAGGACTATTCCATAGGTTCTCTGAGGAAGAATTTCCAGCAAGTGATTCTTCTCATTCATGAAGCTGAATTCTTTCCTAGGCTGGGGATGTTTTGGAGGATAGAAAATGTGGAGAGAGAGAAAGAGACTGAGAAGCAATGAGGTGGGGGGGGGGGGGAGAGTATTAAGGAGAGTGAAAAATAAGGCTTAAAGGCATTATTATTGTGACTACTCCTGTTGCATCTGAGGTTTTATCTTCTGTGACCTGGGTTCAGAGACAGATGAGGTCTGGACCTAGAACAGGAATGCAAGCTGGCGACAGAGAATGCAGGGCATGTCAATGAGAAGGGCATCAAGAGCCCATTCCTGAGTGCCGGAGAGAAATCAGGTATCATGGCAGGAGAGGAGACAGATCTTTTCCCCACCCTATCCCTGTCTTGCTATTGAAATTCTAAGGTCTCAGACCTTCAGTTGCTTCCTTTAATCATTTCCCACTGCTTCAAAGCTGGGAGGACGCAAAAGCTTTCAGTTGAGGGAGACAGGTAGGCTTGACAGTTTCTTTACAATTCTTTTTTACTTTACTGTTTCTTAACAAGCCAAGCACCAATGCAAAATCAATTGTTTGAGTCAAACAGAAAGAAGGAAATGTCCTATTCAAAAACTGGAAATTAATCTGCTAGAAACTAGACATAAACCAATATTTCACACAATATACCAAGATAAGCAAAAATGAATACATGATTAAGACATAAAGGTTGGTATCACAAATTAGTGAGGCAGGGAAGAAATTACCTGTCAGATCTTTGGAAAGGAGAAGTGTTGGTGAAGAAACAAGAGGTAGAGAGGTTCACAAGAGGGAAAACAGGTAACTTTGATAACACAATATTTTAAAAAGTAATTGTAGAAATAATATCCAAATTGTTAAAATTGGAAGAAAATCAAAAATCTGGGGAAAACCTTTGCAGTAATAAAGAATTTATTTATAAAAAATATTGGGAACTCAGTCAAAATTTACAAGAATAAGAGTCATCCCAAATGAAAAAGGGCATGTTTGCATGTATGAATAGGCAGTTTTCAAAGGAAGAAACCAAAACTATCAATAGCCATTTGGAAAAGCTCTAAAACATGAATTAGAGAAATTTAAATTAAAACAATTCCAAGGTTCAACTCATCATTCAAATATATCAGTTTGACACAAAAAAGAAAATGACAAATGATAGAGGGGCTGGGGGAAAATATTAACATTAATTCATTGTTGGAAGAGTTGTGACATAGTTTAATTACTTTAGAAAGCAATTTAGAACTATATTCCAAAAGATATCATACTGTACCTATCACCCTTTGTCCCAGAAGCTCTTTGGAAGGTAGCAAATAATTGGAAACTGGGGGGGGGGGATTTTTATCATCAGGGGGATGACTGAACAAATATATATGTATAATATATACATATATTATATATATGTTAAATGTGATAGAAGAGAAAAGAAGATGCTTTTCTGATGAAATGGTACCTTACAATACAAAGTGACAAACTTAAATCATCTTATTTTGAGGGTCTCAAAGAGACTGAATCTTAAGAATCCTACTCTAAGGTGGATACAGTATATTAAATTAGTCAAGAAACCCACAAAGATATAATCACATTAGACTGGAGCATAAATGGGCCAGAAACACATTACAACCCCCCTTCCCCCACCACCAAAAAACCTATCAGATAAATGGACTGTAAGGTACAATTTGGTTTAAGATGACATACTATGTTTTCAGGCTTCCAATGATACAGAGAAAGAGTCTTGATTTTCTAATAAAATAAACCTACCAAAAATAAGCCATTGGAAATTAGGTAAAAATATCAGGCTATGTAAATATATATATATATATATATATATATATATATATATATATATTTACATAGCCTGATATATAATATGTATGTATATAGATATATATACTCATACACATACTTAGGGGACTTTATGATAAAGTCACTATGCTGGCTTATGCATAAATGGAACACAAAAACAATTCTACTCTGCAGGTCATAGAGAAATTTGGAGCAATGTATTCCAACCCAGGGACTTGGAACATTGATAAGATAATATATTTAGAACTGGGAGGGACTTAAGCAGTTATCCTCTTGAACAGTTCAACTTATTTCTGTTAAAAACCAAGACAAATTGGTACATTTAGGAATAAATTAACCTTTCCTAATAACGACAAACACCATGTTTCTGTAATTGTTCTCATTTTATAGAGGAGTAAACTGAGGCAGCAATGACTGGTAGAAAGGCTGTGAGATCACACTAAAGAGAGCAACTAAGAGCCCAGATTCAATTTTGGGGTCCTCCAAACCCAAACCCAGGTTCTTTCTTCTACAGCTATGGGAAAACATACTTATCAGGGATATCTCAGGAAGAAAAAAGTTAACACGAAGAGGAACAGGAATAACCAAGATACAGGACAAAAGATTCCTCCAGCTTGTTAGTAGAAACATAAAAATGGAATGAAATAATTTTGATTTTTGAATTAAAAAGCTATCATTTTAATATTTTTCTTTATCTTTAGGGTCAATAAATCTGTGTTTAATTTGATCATAGCTAAATGATAATGAAATACAAAAATGTTCTCAAACAGGCATAAAAGGGGCAATCTTAATTCACATAAATCACTAGAACAGTACCACTAACTATAACCTTTAAAATAGAGAAAATATCTGAATCTTGATGATGAAATTACATATATATAAAATCTAGAATTGGAAGCAATCTTAGAAATCATGGAAACCTAAACCTTATTCCTTTACAGATGAGGAAACAGTAGCCCAGAGAATAAAGAGACCTACCCAAGATGATTCAGAGTAGGGAATGTATCCCAGGGCTTTGGAAGTATAAAAACCAAGATTCTTTCCCATTCTACAATATATTTCTCATTTTTAAAAAATGTCTTTGACACCAAACACACTGTCTTCCACCGTTATCTAACTCATTTGTGATATGGCTCTGACAAGATACATTTGCCATTATTGTCTGTGTGACCCAAGACAAGACAATTAACCATTCTGTACCTCAGTTTTCCTCTATTGTAAAATGAAAGGGATTACACTATGCAGTCACAAAGTCCCTTATGTATATAAAACTATGGTCCTATTTCTGTCCCCCTTAAAAAAAAGGATCCAAGAAATAGTTATTGAATTCATTCCCTACTGTCAAGGAGAGAATGCAGAAACAAAAAAAAAGCATTTATTAAGGACATTTGACATTCAAGCACTGTGGATGCAAACATAAAAGGAAAAAGAGAAAAGCAAAGGAGTAGGGTTAGCAGAAGAAAATCATTATAATCCTCAATCATTGCACTTCTGGTATAACATAAGGAATAACTTTTCCATTGCTCAAGATTCTCCTTGCCTATCACAATCAGATGTCCTCTCCCCACTCCTCTCTTTTCCTGGCTGACAATCAGCATATTTTTTGGCTCCAAATGAGCCATTCCTCCTCAGATGGCTTTATAGTGGCCCACAGCCAGAGGGGTGCTGCCATTATTGGTGATAATCCCACCCTGCAGATTAAGTTTAAACATTTAATCTTCACCCACAAAGAGCACTCATTTGGCTATAATGATTTTCAGATATTGGGATCAGTTGGGAATTCAGAAGTTTGCACAATTCTGGCCTCACTTCCTTCTTGGAGAATAGTTTCATCCTGTGGAGCTTGCCTTGAGGAAAAGCACTCACCACTGACTAAGACCTTACCCTGTTACACTATCCTCTCTATTCGTATTTGGGGGCATTTAAAAGGTATTGTTTATTCCCTGAAAGTTCTTTCGCCCACCTAGTATTCAATTTTCTCTCTTCAATTCTCTATCCAAAAACTGCTCAAATGTGTTGACATGCTCATGCAATGGTTACATACCACATTCTGTTACTTTGACCTTACTACAGGATATTAGACAGTGTTGCTTGTTCAAGAGTCAAAAAAGAGTTCAAAGAGTTAAAAAACCAAAGTTACTGTTCCTTTTCAAGCCTGATACTTGGTTGAAACCATTATTCCTCTATTCACCTCCAAGATGTTAGAAACTGAAAGGTGGGTATCCTAGATATTATTAGTATTATTAATTTAAACTCTTTGGGGAAAACTAGATGATACAGTGGATAGGCTTAGAGTCAGGAAGACTTGTCTTCTTGAGTTCAACTCTAACCTCAAACACTTACTAGCTAAGTGATCCTGGACAAGCCACATAATCCTGTTTGCTTCCGTTTCTGAAATGGCAAGCCACTTCAGTATCTCTGCCAAGAAAACCCCAAACGGGGCCATGATTGAATGAAATAACTGAATGTAAAACATAAATTCCATACTACCTGGTAATAATTTTGGGGGGATTGACATTGCAGATATCAGATGAATTTATCTTTTATACTGACAGATCAATTGACAATATTTGGAACTCTAATTATAACCAAAATATTCAATCACCTATTATTATAAAACAAACATTAACTAGTGAAGTCCAAGTGAAAAGAATACTTAAAGTTTTCAATAGCATTAACATATGTCCTTATATGAACAATGAACTGATATCCCAATGACTACTTTTGACATTCAAGTCACCAATATTTGCCTGAAATGTTCCAAAAGAACCTAAAATCTGTCAAAACATAAATTGTCTACAAGCTTCCCAAAGGCAAGGGTCATGTCTTATATTCCCTTTTCATTGCCATACCACTTAGCTGAATAGCTGCCTAATGAGCATTTAATAAAATTTATAAAAGATGCTAATCACTTTGAGATTTTATATTCTGATGGGCTTGTCTCAGAGTGCGTATGAGGGCAGAGGAGGTGCAGCAGAGATAAAGTATAAATGGAAACACAAAAGAATGGAGGAAGAGACAAGAAAAGGAGAAAGAAAAACAAAGGACAGGAAGAAAAGAGAAGGGGAGATAAAGGAGCTTGAGGAGGAGGATTGAAAAGTAAAGAAAAGAGAGAAAGTAGGAAAAGAAAAACAAAGAGGAAGAGAATGGAAGAAAAGGAAAAAAAGAAGAGAGGAAGATGAGGAAGAGAGAGAAAAAAGGGAAAAAGAAATGGAAGTGGAAGAGAGAAGAAAAAAGAGACAGAAAGAATGAGGAAGCAAGAAGAGAGGAGGAGAAAGGGGAGGGAGAAAGAGAGAAATTATTCTATGAAATTCAAAGGAAATTAATTTCACATAAAAAAATAATTAACTTCCACTTTGTCCCACCACAGTTCTTCTTTGATGCCTTCTCTTGGCATGGAGGGGCACTTAGGTGGTGCAGTGGTTAGAGCGCTGACCTTGGAGTCAAGAGGACTAGAGTTTGAATTCAGCTTCAGACACTTGACATTACTAGCAATGTGCTTGGGCAAGTCACTTAATCCTGTTACTTGAAACCCAGGGTCATCTCCAGTTGTCTTGATCCATATCTGATCACTGAATCCAGATGGCTCTAAAGGAGAAAGAGAGGCTGGTGACTTAGCACAGCACTCCCTCACTCAAATCCAATTCATGTGCTTGTCATGACCTTCTTTGAGAACAAAGGACAAACATCATGACATGGAAATAAGAATTAGCAAATATCTACATAGAACTTTAAAGTTTACAGAGAACTCTACATATTATCTCACTGTAAGCTCAAATTGTGTGAAGTGTAGGGGCTATTTATTATCTCCAATTAAGAGATATGGAAAGTGAAGCCAAAAATCCAATATCAGGTTTCAGCAAGATTCAAATCTGAGTCTTCCTCACTGTAAGTCCAACACTATTTACTACGCCACCTCACTACCAAGTGACCCTACTTTCTCACAATCCATTTTTAGCATAATTTCCATCTACGATGTAAGACTGTTCTCCAAAGAAAATCACGGTGAAATGGGAAAGACTCAACTAGAAGATAATGGTGTTGGGGTGGAAGATGTTAGGAAGATAGATGCAGAGATTTTTATCAAGACTGTCTGGTAAGGTGGAGATTAACTAGGATATTCCGGGACTAAAAGAAGGGTGCCACATTCCTGAAACTCAGCTCTTTTAGAGCATGGTGTCTTCATTGCACAAGCCTTCCAGAAGCCCCTCCCCCCAAAAAAACCAAAACCCATAAAAAAACAAAGGTACAAAAGAGGGGGTAAGAGAAAGAAATAGTGAATTGTAATGCCTTCCCCCATTCCCCATACTAAGAGAGCCCTAGTAAAGCCAAGGAAATGGGAAAAGTATAATAATCTTTCCCTGGAGTTGCTCTTCCCCGGGGATCTGTATGGCATCAAACCACACACAGTACACAGGGATAGAAGGAGAAACATTTCTATCACCAAGTCAATCATGGCTCTACTTGAACAAAGTTGTCTTGACTGGGTTGATCTTTCCCTTCCTTCTGGCCCATAAATGCTCAAGAACGGGACTCCAATATCAGGTATCAGCGACTGCATGTCTCCAAAATCACCAGAAATGAATAGATCTTCCAGGCCTAGAGATCCTGGCATGATCACTTGCAAACTGGCCCTAAAAGCATTCCCTTTTCTTTCTCATTTTCTCTCAGTGGTCTACGGCACTAGCCTTCTAATTCCAACTCTACCAACATAGGTCTGACCAGGTCAAGCTTCCTGTTCAACAAACTTCAATGGTTCCTTATTAAGAAGTCTCTTGTACATCATTTAAAACTCTTAACAACTTGTCCTCTTCCTATCTTTCTAATCGTATTACATCCTACCCCCTTCCATACACTCTACTGCTCGACATTCCAGCAATATTCACCTACTAGCTGCTCCTGGAACACATATCTGTAACTCTGCATTAACTGTTTGCCCATGTCTAGAATGTTCTCCCTCTGTACGTCTCCCAGAATTCCTGGCTTTCTGGAAGACTCAGCTCAAATACTACTGTTCCTTTAGGGACTTTCTTGGTCCCTGATACTACTACTAACATTCACATTCATTCTGTGGTTACCTTTGTTCTTCAGAATTTACCTGGTATGTTCAGATTTATATATACATACATATATATATATATATATATATATATATATATATATATATATATATAATCTTCCCATTAGAAAGAAAGGTCCTTGAGGGAAGATGATCTTGGTGTCATTTTTTTGCTTTGTATTCTCATCATTTAGCACAGCATGTGGAACATCTAAGTGCTTAAGAAATGCTTTTTGACTTCCACAGCTCAGCAGCAGATATCAGATCTAAGGTAACAACATTCAGGACTTCTCCCATCAATTTTTTTTTAAGAGAACCTTAGATAAGATTTTTTACCCCTATGATAGTTTCTTTCAACATTATAACTCTTGGAATTTAGAACCAAAAAGTGTGCCGAAATTTGAATTTTTCCTTCTCTCTCAAAAAAAAAAGGAAAAACTCCCTATCTATGCTAGAATGAAAAACCCAACTTGCATATCTCTGCTCACCAACCAATCTAAAGAATCTTCCTTTTAAAGCCAAACAATTGACATCATCAGACAACATTTTCTTTCTGACAGGACTTTCTGATTGGCTCTTCATTTGCTAAGAATAAGGCAGCTTGATCCTGTGGCAGGCCCAAAACTTTGCAAACAATGTAGAGCATTTTTCAGCCCTTACCATTTCAGATAACCACAGTCAGCTGAGGGTGGTAGACTGCCAGGTCAAATGACAGAGCCTATCTAAATGACAATGCCAAAAATGCTTTGACTGGCTACTGTGAATGCTATTTTACTGTACAATGTTACTTTGCCTCCCATGATTAGATATGACATGTCACAATATGTTAAAAGGTGTTAGAAACTAATGTGTGTCTTGGACAGCCAACATTTTGCTAGGAGAGTTTAGTTTGTATATTTGTTATGGAACTGATTCCAAACAGTTTTTAGACTCATGGGAATGATTGACTGGAACTTATTAGGAGAATCACAAACTCCCTCTTTTCACCATTATCATTTGTTGTTATTATTATTAAGGGTTTGGAGCAGAGAAATGGGGTAAAATCAGATCAAGGGAAAGATTCTCCTAGTCCTCTATTATGACAATATTTACTATTTTGTCAAAAGTTGGGGGAATTGAAGGCATTATTCCTTATCACTGGAAAAGATTTGCTATTCAACTACATTAAAATGGAGAGCATAATGGACTAGCAGCCAGCTGACTAGTTTGAAGTATTGACATAAGTCTAATTCTGACCATATCATCTTGACTATAAGACTGAAATATTTCATTTCTCTCTTCAAACAAAAACAAAAGTTGTAGTAAAGCATACCTGAGGCCAGCAAAAGCAGTCCACTTGCCTATATCATGCTTTTATATAAGACAAGAAAGTTTGGGAAATCTAATAATCAGTAAGGGTTTATGACAGGCAAACAAATCCAACCCAAAGGGAACTCAGCATGTCCCTTGCTAAGCAAAGACACCTTCTCAATGATTCCTGGTTTTGGTGTTACTTGAGATTTTAGGATTCAGTCACCTGGTAGAAATGATGGTTATTTCCAAATGACCTCTTAAGACAATGAAACAGCATTCACCAAAAGGAGTTTCTCTCAGTGTATGGACATCTATCTATTCTCCTTAAAAACAAAGGTTCTAACTGTGCTTAAATCAAACAGAACTTTCCCTGGTGGAAAGAGAAGTCAATAAGACAGGAGATTATAAATCATTTTCATCCCAGGTTAGCTTCACAGGGGAGATTTCTGGACTCCCTGTTGAATATGGGGAACACTCTCTGGGAATCATATTTATCTGACCCTAATCAAGACAAGTTGGTTAGTAGAAATAGAATGCTGATAGTTGAAAAAAGGAAGGAAAGAATGAAGGGATGAAAAGATATATTAAATGCTTGTCATGCAGTGCAAGTAAGTGGTAGAGATTCAAATAGCAAAGCAGAATCCCTATTCTCAAGGAGATAACATTCTAATCAGGAGACAACTACTTAATGCAAGGATGGAGTCCAGTACATCTCCGATAAAATAAATCCCTGTCATCAGCAATATCCTCTGCCTGAATCAAAGCATTTCTACTTTATCTACAGTTTTCTAAAATACACAATAAGTGTCAGTGTCTACTACCTGTTACAGAAGAGCAGACACAATAATAATGAATCTGTATTATATGATTCTATGAGCTAGAATCAATGTGATACATTCTAAGAGAATGCATGATTCTGTATGAGAGATCTGTCCTTAGTCAGCATTAGATTCTTACATTATTTCCCACTGGGGTTAAGGAAGACCTATATGAGAGGAATTTGTTGAATTAGAAAAGATGAAAGCACAATATGACAACTATACTCCATTATTACCTCCAAGTCAATATAACTGATTAAAAAAAACCTTAAGCTCTTCATAAAGTTAGTGTTATGCAAATTGCTACTAACAACAACAAAATGTTCTCCAATTATTTATTATGTAGCTGTTAACTACTTATGATAAAATTTTATAATTGGCTAATAAAACTGCTAGTAATATAGTGTGAACCTTAATAATAGAGATTCCCCTGCTATTATGTATATTTGCTGAGTAATGGAGAGATAGCCTAGCTTCTTTCCAAGAATTATTGGCAGTGTATAATTAATTCAAGGGGATATCAAGAATTTATACAGTGATACATTCTTATGAATGAAATTCTTTCTCAAAATACAAATTATGTATATATGTAGGATATTTAAAAATTTCCCCCTTCATTCCCACTGTAAAGACAGGTACTGAAGCATGGAACAAGTATAGAATAAATGATTGAATTGATGATAAGAGGAAGTTGAAGGAATTCATGATTGTGAGTTATTAATCTATGGAGGGTGGGGAGGGAAACAGAAAAGAAACACCATGTGAAAAGGTGCTGCAATAAAGATGGGATAGGGGTGGCTAGGTGGCCGAGTGGATAAAGCACTAGCCTTGGAGTCAGGAGTACCTGGGTTCAAATCCGGTCTCAGACACTTAATAATTACCTAGCTGTGTGGCCTTGGGCAAGCCACTTAATCCTATTTGCCTTGCAAAAACCTAAAAAAAAAAAATAAAGATGGGATAGCTTATTTTGGAAGACTAATCTGTGACTCGTTTCTTCATTCAGCAGACAGCTTTTGTACCAGCAAAACAGAGAAAGTTTCTGAAATCTCTGAGATGGAAAAGATGGAGGTTCAAAATCATTTTCCTTTGATTCTGTTACTATGATCCTATTTTCCATTCTGAAACATCTAGGGTTTTGATTATTAAAAGTTATATGTTTATTTGCTTTTTTTCATTTCTGATAGCACATGTGATCAAATCCACACGTGCTATAGTTAGATCACTCCTATAGGAATACCAGGATTCTTGTCCAAAACGTCAGTGTTTCTGCACTAAGATGTCTCTCTCACTGGACCTTCAAAAGCTGCTTTTGAATTCTGGCATGAAACTCTTTTGGTATAGGCTCAGGAATGAATAAATATTAATGGATATGAATAATTTGCTAATTACTATCACATTTAAGGTTAAGGTGCTTAAACAGAAAACCATTTAGATAAGATTTTTTTAAATAAATTAATATTTTTAAAAAAGATTAGTTTTAATGGCATACCATGCCATTAAAGAAGACTGACAAAAAAACTCTTAGGCCATCCAAATCCTCCAGAGGTTTCTACTTTTTGACAACAGATGAACTGTTCTTATTACATTTCAACAGACTTTTCCCTGATTGACTCAGCATCCAGCAGAGTTGTTTGGTTTCACACACAAGATTGAAGAGATGGAAGGGCACTGAGCCACCACTCAGTCTATTTACATCAGGGAAAAAAAAACCCTGAGAGAGATTTAGCTACTGCTAGCAGCTGCTAAAGTCCAACATGTCCAGTAGGCTCATCAGCTAGCACATGGATCAGCACATCTTCCCAGAAATTCTTCTGCACACTGACTACACACTACTTCCATAAGGGAAATGAGACACATCTGCTCCACAAAAGCAATCTTCTTTAAATGGATCATTAGAATGATTTATAAAGTGGAGGGGAAATCAGATCACAAATCAAATTCCACTTAATTAGTAATGGAAATGGCATCATTGGAAAGATTTGCAATGACTTCCTTTGGTAAAGCTGTTATTTTTAGAATACAAGTTCCTTGAAGGCAGGGAATTATTTCAGTTTTGGGTTTGTCTCCTGAGTGCTTGACATATAATAGATGCTTAATAAAGTCATATTGATTGGTTTCCTTTAGTGTGAAATTTGTCTCTCTGCATTTGAACTGGTCTCCTTAATTCTTTAATCTGTGATGTCATTGGTCCTAAGTACTTCATACAGTAATAGAGATCACAAGTCTTCAGCAATCCAGAAATCAATCTTTACAAGTTGTTGGGGCCATTAAAATTTAACAATCTACAATTCATTTGTCTTAACTACAAAAGACATCCACAATTCTGTTAATAGCTAATTTTGTGACTCGTGGCAAGACTTTCCTTCCCTTAGGCTCAGTTTCTTTATCTGTAAAATTAAAAGGCTATGGCAGTTAATATCTGTTCTGAGAAGACCTCAATGCACCTTGCCAATCTCTTGAGAAAATTTCAGCTGAATCCAATGATTTACAAAGTATTAGTTGGTAATAGTAATAACAGGAAAGTAAAGAGGAAGAGAGTCTAAGGGAAAGTGAACTCATGATGCTACTCTTTTCCTGCTTTCCCCACACTATGCTGGTCAATTTCTGGTCTCTTTCAATACCAATAAACTGCCCCATTCTAACCCTCTCCTATTTCTTGTCCCAGAGTACCCTGATTCAATGTAGTACCAGTGATGCAAGGCCCTTGGGCAGTCAATCTTAGTAATAGAGTTCACAGTCTTATTTTTCTGCAAAATGCAGGTTAATTTTACTTCATTCTTTCAGCAAACCAAAGATTAAAAATATAATCAGCATGTAATGTCTTTCCAAAACTGTTCTAAGTGAAAAAAAGGAGGCTTTTCTATATTGAATAAGTTATGTTACAAGAGAGGAGGTGAAAGAGATAAGAAATAGGAGGCAGAATTCATTAGAAGTTTCCCTTTGGAACAACTGATATCAAGTCCTACATCCTGAAGTCCTATAAGTAAAACACTAAGTGAAGAAGCAGTCCAGGATTTAGAAGAGTTTCTAAGCTTACCTTATAATGTCCAAACTGCTAATAAATACATGACACAGGCTTCTGGGTCACTAACAATAGACAAAAATTGTTGCAATCCCAGTTATCATTACAAGGGCAGCTAGGAGGCAAAGTAGTTAAATAGGAAGTGGACAGGAAGACCCATCTTCATGAGTTCAAATCCAATCTTAGACACTTACTTGCTATGAGATCCTGGGCAAGTCACTTTAACCCTGTTTTCTAGAGAATGAAATGGCAAAAACCTCAGTATCTTTGCCAAGAAAACCCCAAATGTGGTCACAAAGAATCAATCACAGCTGAAACAACTGAACAACAACAGCAGTACTCATTACAGTGAGGAAAAATAGATGGTTAGGAGGGAAATTATACTCCTTGCCCAAAGTTAGAACTCAATATACTTTCCCTTAAAACACTGACTATCCATATGAAAAATTGCTCTAAATCATTACTTATTAGAGAAATGTAAATTAAAGTTTCTCTGAGGTACTACCTCACACCTCTCAGACTTGTCAATATGACCAGAAAGAATAATGATCATTGTTGGAAGGGGTTGTGGGAAATCTGGGACACTAATACATTGTTGGTGGAGCTGTGAACTCATCCAACCTTTCTGGAGAGAAATTTGGAACTATGCCCAAAGAGCATAAATGTGTGCAAAAATGTGTATACCCTTTGATCCAACCACACCACTACTGGGTCTAAACCCTGAAGAGATGATGAAAAAGGGTAAAAACATCACTTGTACAAAAATATTCAGAGCAGCCCTGTTTGTTATGGCAAAGAATTGGAAATCAAGTAAATGTCCTCCAATTGAGGAATGGCTTAGCAAACTGCATTTGTATGTCATGGAACACTATTGTTCTATTAGAAACCAGGAAGGATGGGAATTCAGGAAGCCTGGAAGGATTTGCATGAACTGATGCTGAGTGAGATGAGCAGAACCAGAAGAACATTGTACACCCTAACAGCAACATGGGGGCGATGATCAACCTTGATGGACTTGCTCATTCCATCAGTGCAATGATCAGGGACAATTTGGGGCTGTCTGCAATGGAGAATACCATCTCTATCCAGATAAAGAACTGTGGAGTTTGAACAAAGTCCAAGGACTATTTCCTTTAATTTAGGAAAAAAACTGCTATCTTATTGTCTGAACTTGTAATCTCTTATGCTTTATGTTTCTTCATTAAGGATATGATTTCTCTCTCATCACACTCAATTTGGATCAATGTATAACATGAAATAATGTAAAGACTGACAAATTGCCTTCTGTGGGGGGTGGGGGAGGGAAGTTAGATTAGGGGAAAAATTGTAAAACTCAAAATAAAATCTTTAATGGAGAAAAAAAAGGAAAAAAACACTATCAAGTTGTACATCTAAATTCCAGTAGAATGTGAGGGCAGATTTTTTATTTTTTCTTTGCACTCCCAGTTCTTAGCCCATCTTTAAGCAATACAGTTGGTGCTTAATAAATGTTTGTGAATTGAACTTTATTTTACCTGTAAGCTAAGTCATAAACTTCTCAGGTTTGTCCTTGGAACCTAATATAATGTACAATGTAATCTATATGGAAAAACCCAAACCAATTCTCCAAACATGCTCACTTTTTGATCACAAAAATATTAAAACTTAGGATAATTTTTACTGAAAACAGTAAACCAATTTCACAATCTCTTCCATCTGCCTACCCTATAAAGGCTGTGGAAGGAAAACAGGATAAGATGCTAAAATATCGCTTGTTGTTCAATCAAATCCACTCTTCATGACCCCATAATAGATTTTCTTAGCAAAGATACTGGAATGGTTTGCTAATTCTTTCTCTAGTTCATTTTTTAGATGAGGAAACTGAGGCAAACAGGGCTAAATGACTTGCCCAGGGTCACACAACTTGAATGTTTCTTAGGCAACATTTGAACTCAGGTTTTCTTGACTCCAGGTCTGGCATTCTATGCACTGTGCCACCCAGCTACCACTTGCTAAAATGTTAGCCACAGTATATTTCATTTTCTTTTTTCCTATCATTCTTATTCATTGCTAACAGTAACAGAATACTAAAAAGTCATATTACAATGTGGACTATTGAAGTGGGTTTTTCCAAAATGTATGCTTCATATTGGGAAAGAATTGCTTTTGCTCTTAAGAGAAATGACCACAACAGCTGGGTTTTACAAAACAGTCTTACAGTACATGAACATAATAACTACTTTCCATATGGATTTTTGATATGCATAAAGTAGAACCCAAAAGGGCAATGATATAACATTATTAAGCTAATTACTGTGGAATATATAACACAAACACTCAGAAGGCATTATATTTTGGGAACTACATATTAAAATGTGCTGCTGCTCAACAGGTATCTTAGGGAAAATATGGAGCCCAAATGATATTTGAATTTTGCTACTGGAGACTGAGCTCTTTTAATTTTTGAAATTGTTTTTAAGGAGTCTGTGATTTGGCCATTAGCAGGAATCACAAGTGTGAAGCACCCACTTCCAAGGTCTGTTCTTACAACCAAGAAATGAATTAACATAAAAATTCAAAGAGAAAATGAAACAGGACATTCCATATTTGTGAGAATGTATGTAGACTTATAAAAATTATCTGTGTTCAAAATAAGTAAACAAATATTTATATACAAAAATCCTTCTTTATTATTCAGAAACAACAAACCTTTTTTTGTATTTGGAAAAGACTTCACTAATGACCTCAAGGGCATCATATGTTAATGATTTCTTATAAATGACCTACATAAGGAAAGAACTATGTAGTTCTTTTCTTGAGATTCCAAAGACTACAAAGAAAAACAGAACATAAGCTCCAAGAAAGCTGTTTCATTTGTGGTTTTAAATCCCTGAAGCCAAACATAGAGTAAAAACTTTTTAATGTTTTTTTTTTTAAATTTGTGAATGGAACAATCATTAACAAATAGTAATAGAAGAAACCACCTACAACATACTTCATAAATATTTGTTAATATGAATAGGCATGCTTACTACTTCTATATTTATAAACAAACTAATGATGCTACCCTTACATAATGCTTTGTGGATTACAAACAACTTTTTACACTATTCCCAATAATACTAAGAAAAATTCAACAAAGGTTTGAATGCTTCCTGAGTGTTTGAAGCATTTTAGTAACCCCTCTTCACATGGGTTCCCTCATTAGGATTTTCAAGTAAATATGCACCTTAACCTTTATGGAACTTCTAGTCTATAATATGCCACTGACAAAGATAAATAGAAATAGAAAGTGGACCTAAAATGCTGAATGTCAGTCTTGTATATATATTTAAATATCAATTGTGAAATATAGGCATCGGACCACCTGCATGATGTGCCTGCAAGAAAGAAGGCCATGTGCTCTATAAGCAAAGTAGAATTATAGTTAGCACAAAGGAAATGTGAAATGCATAAATCTAAAGACATCTCCATTCCAAATATTCAAATGGACAGGAGAACACACTTTACCATAAACTAAATATTGTGATTGTCATTGGTCCTCTGAGTATGAGTAACAGTAGCATAAATTTATATAATAAAATCATTATAGATAGTACATTCTAGAAGTGAGACTTGGCAGACAGAAAAGGCAAGGTGACTCCAGGATTCCTGATTCCACACAAAATGACATTAAGGGTGACAATTACTTTTCTTTCAGTCAGTCTGAAAGTTAGGGTTGGCTACTAAATGGCAATTAGAAAATCCAGGACTTTCAATCTCCGTAACAGAAGAGGTATGTCCAATGGACGCTATGCCTGGCAGTTCATAAAAGGAAAGTCTTCATTTCATTTTCATGAGTTCCATAAGGCATGCAGGATCAAGAACAGAAAAAATCCAAGGAGACAGACAAGTTTCAAGATCATGGAGTTGAACAAGGATCAAGGGAAAAGCTTCAAGTGGGCAGGCCAGGTTTCTGGAGTCAGCACAAATTGGACAAGGCCACAATAAGCACTATTACATTGTAACCATAGAAACTAGGATCCAGATGACCTGCTCTTTGCCCTGATTTTACAAATCTACTAAGTGCATGAGTTCTGATGAATGTGATCAGAATGATGTGCGTAGGTGTCAACTGCAAAACAGGCACAAATCGTAGGATTTAGGGTTGGAAGGGATCACTGAAGATCATCTAGCTCACATTAGAGGTGACTGTGACCTTTATGAAGGGAATTTCAAGAGTTGTGGAACAACAGAAGACAGAATGCTTGCAAAAGCAATATGATGAGAGAGGTTGGGAAGAATAATAAAAACAACATTGAACTGAAAGAAGCTGTTTCTAGTCCAGCTTGGCCACTAATATGCTGTGTGATTTTTGGACAAGAATCAATTCCTCATCTGAAAAGGTTAGAGGGTTAGATTGGGCAACCTTCTAACATTTAAGTCCATGTATGGGCAAAATTTGCTTCCTTGATTAACCACAACAAATTTTAAATCATAGGCCAGTTTCTCCATTCCATTTCTGTAGTTCCTGTGGTTCCTTACCCTACCTTCTACAAGTAGGTGTTTAATTAGAAAATGCAAACAAATTTTAGTATCTCAAGCTAAACCCAATTTGGAAGGCAAAATTGTTTAGGATGGAAGAGAGAAGGGAAAGAATCTAAGGCAAGATTTCAAACTCAAATAATATTTGAATAGTTTAATCTTTTGAATTTTCCATAAATCATTCCCATTCATTAGCACCTATAACCACATGCTGACTTTAAATACTATGGCCTTACTTTTTATCTTTTTTATTTAATAATTAACAGTAAAAAGGGAGGTAAAATATAAAAGCTATATGACCAGAAAAGGAAATCATTAAAGTTAGGGATAAGAAACAATACCTGACCTACCTACTACACAGAATAATTGTGAACAACAAAATATGCATATATGTACATATATAAAATATAAACAAAAAATTTTGAGAGACAAGAATGCTGATCAATTCAGTGACCAACCATGACTCCAAAGAACCAAAGATAAATTAAGCTTTCCTGCTCTTGACAGAAAGGTGATTCAAGACTCAAGACACAGAATGAAAAACAATGTTTGACATGGCCAATGTGAGAATGTGTTGCTCGACAGTGTATATGTTACAAGGGTTCCAGTTTCCTTGGTCTACAAATGTCAGACAGAGGTGGGAGGAAGATAAAAATATACACTTAAATGGAAAAAGAAATTCAAAAGAGGAAGAGATAATGAAACTGAGGATGTTCTCCAAACTGTACAAATATAATACCAACAAATGGTAGTATTTACATTATTACTAATTAGTTAACTTTACATGGTGAAAAACTCTAAAACATAGCCACATTTCCCCACATCCTTATTAAGATGCGCTACTGGTCACAGTGAGGATCAGGGTAGAAGTATGCAGGTGTATTAAAAAAAGCTAAATAGTATTGTAAAAGTGATACAAGTCCAGGTCAATAGCAGCATCTTCACATACACAACTGCCAACACTTCTCCTGAATGAAAATAGTAAAGGCAATGACAATGTTGATATTATCAGAGAACATAATCATGAAGTCAGTAACCTCCTTCCATGTAACCAAACACCTGTGCGACTTTCTGAAAACATCTGTGCTTCCTTCTGATGGAACACATCACCGAATCATTCTTTACCATTTAAGCTGCTACAAGTGCAACCAAATAAAAACCTGCTTTACAAGGTTCTTTGAAATCATTGCTTTGGAGTCACCAACATGCTCCCCACTGTGGCAACAGTTCCTTGTTAGAAGGGCTGCTTTGCTCTGATTTGGGGTCTCTTTCCATGAAAAATAACTGTTTTCACTGTTTAAAATTCTAATACAATTGTATATTATATATATATATATATATATATATATATTTTTAAAAGTATATCTATATCTATATCTATGCCTATAGGATATATGGCATCGACTATCCTGTAAGGAGCACTGCAGTGCAGATCTAAATGACTAAATCTGCCAAAATACTGTTGCCATGGAGATGAAGCTAATGTACTGTGACCACATTTCTTACTGCATTACTTAAGACCATCTGGATAAAAGAAATGCTTTTGGTGCATAGTATTCAGATCACATTTATGTACTGGTTTTTCCAGTAAACACAAACACCATCAAGTGAATGATTATAAGCTGCAGAATTGATAATATGAGTATAGTATATACTACACAAGACTCATGTCTTCTGCAGTTATAAAAACCATATCACAACTATAGTTTAAAAATCTCATAAAGATGGGGTAGGAGAAGTTAAATGATTTTCAGGCCTAGAGTTACTGGGTAACACACTTTATGGAAGGATCATTTTTATCTTCTAAAAAAATTTAATTATGCCACCAGCAATTTTAACCGCTTTTGGGGAATTAAATCATTAAAAAAAAAGTGTTCCAAACTAATATATATATATATATATATATATAAAAATATATATATGTATACACACACACACACACACACAAACACACACACACACAAAGTTCTGCTGCCCAAGCTGATAATGATCATTTTGATTAATCATTAGGTTATCTTGGTAGTATTATTTTACACATCTATTTAGGAGTAGGGAAAGACTTAACAATGTTTCATTATGTTCTATAATTTTCTATGTCACATTCAACAAAGATCCTTTTGCCAATCCTGATCTTTACAAAAGGCTAGTCCCTTCATTTCAAAACATATCCCCCAAAATGCAATATACTGAATTTAAGGGACTGGAGAAAATTAATAAGCCCTTTCATTTGCCACGACATGATGACAGAACAGAAGAGCTAGATACCAAAGAAAAGAGGGCAATCTGGGAAATCATTTCATCCAAAATGTAAATATGATATGATGATATAGACTAATGATTCTTACCACCAACAACTTTTCAATAGTACAGATATCATTTAGAGGGCATGGTATATTTATATAAGTATGAAAATCAAAAGAATGGATTCTAAAAGGAGAATAATTTCAAAAACCTGATACCCATCTTGTATATTCTGTTGCATAGTTTAAATTCTATTTAAAATCTTACTAATTCAGCCTGCTCTTTTCCAGAATTTGTAATAATTCAGACAAAGGTTAATGACGACTCATGAATTACTTTTGAAAAATTAATTAAGGATATATATCAAAATTAGAAGCAAAATTTTGATGGGAATTAACCTAATTCTTGGGCAGCTTAATACAATAAAATGAACTCTGGCCTTGAAGTCAGGAGTCCTAGATTAGAATCCCAGTTTTAACATTTACTTTTTATTTTAGGTTTTTGCAAGGCAAATGGGGTTAAGTGGCTTACCCAAGGCCACACACCTAGGTAATTATTAAGTGTCTGAGACCGGATTTGAACCCAGGCACTCCTGACTCCAGGGCCAGTGCATTATCCACTGTGCCACCTAGCCACCCTAACATTTACTTTTTATATGACCTTGAAAAAGTCTGAATTTCTATGGTCCTACTTTGATGTTGTCCATGAATAGGTTTCTGGGGGTTTGAGAACTTGAATTGGAATAAAAATACATCTTTACTTTCACTAACTTCTAAGCAAAATTTTGCATTTCCTACAAGTATAAATGTAGATAACAAATCACAGTAGTATTAGGTTTCTGCAGACTACCATATAGGATCATGAGAAAAAAAAGTCTAAAAACCTGTGGTCTAGATGAACTCTACAGATCCCTTTCCATTCTATTTTTATCACTTGAGAAAAAGTGAAGTCTAATAGGTTAACTACAAACAACACCTCATTCTTATCTATTCATTCATTCCTTCATTAGTATTTTATTTAATGTGAATGTCTACCTCCTAAATAATCTTCTCAGTGTGAAAGCAGTCTAATGCAGAGTTAGTCACGTGCAAATTCACTTTTGTATAAAACTCAGAATCTCAGTTTTGAAAAGTACCTTAGAAGTTAGCTTAGCTTAGCCTGAACCCTGAAATGATTCCTTATTAATAAATGAGGATAAAATAGCCTATAAAAATCAACTAATCTAACAATCAGGATTTATTAAGTATTCACAATGTACCAGACATTATGCCAGATGTTGGTGACATGAAGTCAAAGACAAAAATAGTTCCTATTTTTCAAAGACCTTATCCTTGAGTAGAATAATAGGAAATGTTAGGTATGTTCATAAGTACATAACAAAACATATAAAGTTTTTTTAAAAAAGGTAATTGGTTTGGGGTACCAGCAGCTGAGAAGAAAGAAATAAAGGCAGAGAAGAAGGATTCTTTATCATGTTTATGTCATGGATCCCTTTGTCAGTCTGACAAAGTCAATTGACTCTTAAGAAAAATGCTTTAAAATACATACTCGCATAGGATAAAAAGGGAATCTAATTACATTTAAGTACATTTATCAAAATATATTTTTAAAATCATATCAATGATCCCAGTTTAAAAATTCTTGATAAAGAAGTCGAGTTTATCCCTGAAAGAAATGAAGGATGCTCTGAAATAGAGGTAAGGAAGAAAGGAATACATTCTGGGAATGTCAGGTCCCAAATGGAATCATCTAGGCTTGAAATTTTGGAGCTATCTTTGATTCTTTCTTCACTTCTCACATCCAATCAGTTGCTCACTTCACACTACTTTTTTCTGTTGAGTAATAATACTTTATAAAATAATAACTATTGCTATTACTTCCCTCATTTTTGCATCTATATAAGTGCTTTACATTTTATAAAACACTAGTCTCAAAATTATTTCTTGTAGGCCAAAAACTCCATAATAAAGATTTGAGTCGGGGTGGCTAGGTGGCACAGTGGATAGAGCACCGTCCCTGGAGTCAGGAGTACCTGGGTTCAAATCTGACCTCAGACACTTAATAATTACCTAGCCGGGTGGCCTTGGGCAAACCACTTAACCCCATTGCCTAGCAAAAACCTAAAAAAAAAAAAAAAAAAAAAAAAAAAAAGATTTAAGTTACTTCTCTGACAAGGTTAAACCTTTAGATTCTCCTTCTATGTTTCAGCCTTTAATTATGCTCATTATTTTCAATATTCTCTAAATCCTTCACCAAAATTATAGTACCAAAGTGGTAGGAGAGAAACAATTGTTCTACATTATAACCCAAAACATTCTCTTCACTCCTGTCCCTAAAACTGTGTGGAACAAGACTAGAAACTTAAAACCCCAAAGAAAAACAAACATTTTTTGGTACAAATGTCTGAGAAAGGCTTAGAGTCAATAAAATGGCAAAAGGTTCTTTACAGAAAATAGCAAACCTTGGTATTACTGCCCTGAAGCATTACCCCCAGATTGTTCTTATTTGATATATGAATGACATTTTAATTAAATCGTAACACCTGAGGAAAGTAACAATTTAGTAGTGATGTATCTAGCCAAAGCACAGCACAAATATAGCACACTTCCTATATTAAAAAACAAGCATATAGTATATTATTTGAAAGGTATGATCACTTGAGAAAAAATAAGTTCGCCTTGTCGAAATGTTCCACACATCCAAAGGAAAGTACGCAATGAAGTTAGCTTCTCTGCACATGGCAAAAACGAAAAGCAAACCAAATCAAAACAACAAAAACAAATAACAAAGCTACCCTTGGGGTCATTTTGCCATCTTAATCAAATATCCTTGCAACACATCACAAAAGCAATCCCCGAAGAAAAAATTCAGTTTAATCATATCAAATCAACAGGTATATTGTCTGCTGACTATGTGTGAAGCATCATAGCAGGGATCCACAGACAAAGCAGCCTCTTCCTTAAAGAAGCTAACAATGTAGTAGAGGAAATAAGATGTAAATAGGTGTAAAGTCAAGTAATCATGAAAAAGGATAAATAGCAAAAAATCAAAATAGCAAAAATAAGTGACGTTCAAAACTCAATAGAAGTAACTACTTGCATTGTATGGATAATAGCTATTAGAAAAGTATACAGGAGAGAAAGATTACTTTGTAGAGGAAGAGTCTGAAAAGGTTCTTTGAAAGAAAATACGGGTATTCAGTACAGTTTATATTTATACTGCATGATATATATATATATATATATATATATATATATATATATATATATATTTAGTTTTTGCAAGGCAATGGGGTTAAGTGGCTTGCCCAAGGCCACCCGGCTAGGTAATTATTAAGTGTCTGAGACCGGATTTGAACCCAGGTACTCCTGACTCCAGGGTTGGTGCTCTATCCACTGCGCCACCTAGCCACCCCATACTGCATGTTATATTGCATTGACCTCAAGCAACCTTAGGATAACCCGATACAAAAGGTACTACAGGTGTCACGATCTCTATTGTACTGGATGAGGACAGCTCAAACTACACATCCAATATGTAGCCAAAGTCTACTGATTTCACATTTGTAACATGCCTCATATACACCCCCTTCTCTCCTCTATCCCTGCCACCATCCTGGTCTAGATCCTCATCACCTCATATCTAGATTACTGTAAACGTTGCTGGTAGAAGCACCTGACTCAAATACTCCCACTCAAATCCATTCTCAGTTCAATCATTAACATGCTTTTCTTAAAAGTCCTGGTCTGACCTTGTCATCTCTTTACTGAAATAAACTCCAAGGGTTCCTAATCACCTCCAGGGTGAAATGCAAATCCTGTTTGTTGTGCAAAATTCTTCATAACTTAGCACATACTCTTCAGTCTGATGACACTGGTCTCCTTGCTGTTCCATGAACAAGACATCCCATCTCTTTTTCTACCTATTTAATTTTCTTGCCCTCTCCCCCCCATCAGACTATGAGCTTCTAGTGACCAGAGTCTTTTATCTTTTTTTATATCCCCAGAGCTTAAACACAGTGTCTGCTACATGTTGTTATTGCTGTTTATTCATTTTTCAGTTGTGTCCTATGCTTCATGGTTTCTTTTGGGGTTTTCTTGGCAAATATAGAGGAGTGGTTATGTGATTTCCTTCTCCAAATCATTCTGCAAATGTAGAACTGAGGAAAAGAAGCTTAAAGTCAGTAATGGTCAGAGTTGGTGCTGAACCTCAGGTTCAATAAATATATATATATATATATTTATATTTATATGTATATATACATACATACACACAGACTGACTGACAACCAATCCCCCCGCCCCACATGAAGTTGTATTAGAGTCAGTTGTATCAAATATCAGGACACTTCTACAACACCAACACGAGTCAACACGACATTACTGCTCTCTTTCAGGATTCACAGTGATCCAAGTGAATGGTCAGGAATGACAGTGGAAATTCTCCCAAGGCTGTTTCTTAAAAGGTCAAATAACCCTGTCAAAACTACCCAAGAAAGAAAGTCAGTACAGCATCCTCTGGCATAGCATTATAGTCAAAATACTTAAACTACTAACACTGAATATTGTTTACTTTAGGTTTCAACAATCTTCCCAATGTAAGTCAACACTGTTATTTTAAAAATCAGATCCATATTGATTTCTTTTCCTAATAATGATTTGTCCTTTTCTCAACAATGTAACTTCTGAATATAGGGAATCCACATTCTACTTCAAGGATCAAAGTAATTAAAAAAATTAAATGTGGCAATCCTGTCTCTGTCCTCTTCCTCATCTTCATTCTAGCCAAAATATTTACCAGATTTTCAAAGTCGCTATTTTTCTAGTATTTTTCCAGGTTGATAAGAAGGAAAAGAAGAGAGCGTATGTTGAGTTCTCATTCCCAGAGCTTCAGGATCTAACATCTCTCTACAAAAGTTTTGGAGCAGTCCAGTTCTGGAGACCTAGCAGATGCCCCAGTGATATGACGTTGTCTAGGTCAGCAGGGTTCATAAAGAGGCACCAGCTCCAGGTACCTGGTTGCTTTCTTCCTGTGAACCCATCCCTGAAATGGAGTTAGATCTAAGAGAGGAACAGGAGGTACAGCCAAAGTCCTAAGTCATCCTTTTACACATTCCTAGGAAAGGTTTTTCTAAAGCTAGGTCACAAACTATTTTGTTTACCTCTAAAAAACAATGTGTTGCTTGTGTGGCTCACCTAGAGACAGATACACCCACTTTCTCCTCCCTTCTCAGTTCCTACAACCTGCTGTCCTGAATAATTTGTTCCATGGCACCCTGATTAATACAGAAGTCTCCTTTTCTTAAGGACAAATTAATATGAAAAGAGTGAATTTTAAAAAGAAGATGTAGAAGGAAGATGTTATTAAAATTACAATACTCTTGCAATATTTCTTATATTTAGTTCCTCTGGGGCAGTGGTATCAAACCCAAATAGAAATAGGGGCTGCTAAATCTGTACAGAAGGATTTCTGCTCTCTACTTAACTTTCAAATACAACATTTTCAGTGTTTTCATGTATTTTTATTTATTTTGTTAAGTATTTTCTAATTACATTTTAATCTGGTTCTACACTGCCTTATACAGCAATGAGTTCAGGTATGCTCATGCTCTCAAGGGCATTAAAAAAAAAAGACAAGGAATTTTCTAACATTGAAATTGTATGGTAATATCTTATATCAGGTGATCCTGAATGCCCATCTTCACTGGATGCAATAGTACTCATCTGCAAGGCATCTATTGGGCAGGCACAGTACATTCTATGGGTCCTAATTCTGCCACAGTTCAAAGCCTACTGAAGCTAATGAGAATTAAATTTAAGCCATGAATATGACTTATAGACATAGCCAATAAAATAGCATGGGGCCATCAAAAAATACCACAAAAGTCAAGAAACCTAGGTTGACATTCTAGGTCAGGCACTAACCAAGCTGCACAACTTCAAACAAATCCATCTCCCTGGGACCTATTTCCTCCATTGTGAAAAAACAAGATGTCCAAAGTACCTTCTGAATCTATTAATAAATCAACTTACACTTGGTTACCCACCTTTATTAATAGAATCCTAGAAGACAGTCTCATATTTATTGGGAATCAAGGAGGAGAGCAGACAGTGTCAAGAATGTAGTCATACATATTGAGATGTTTGATCCTTTAAGAGCTGTCCAGATGCTCTTTCATTTTATATTTACAAGACAGCAGTGAAACACCCAACAAATGGAGTCAGGAGATAAGAGGTCAGATTGTTCCTGCCTAGCTAACTACAGGACCTTGGGCAAATCAACTTAACTGTTTGGAATGTGTTTATTCATCTACAAAATGGAGGTGACAACAATTTCACAGAGCTCTAGTGAGGAAGATGCTAAATAAATACTCAAGTACTATATAAATGAGAAAAATGGTATAGTGGATAGAGCAACAGGCCTGGAGTCAGGAAGACTGGAACTCAAAAATGGGCTCCAACAATTTTTGCCTCAGTTTCCCCCCTCTGTAAAATGAGCTAGAGAAGGAAATGACAAATTGCTGCAGTATGTTTGGATGAACCTCAAATGGGAGCCACAAAGAGTCAGACATGACTGAAAATAACTGAAACATAGATTTCATGAAATAGGCAATGAGTTCAGGTATGCTCATGCTCTCAAGGGCATTATTCACTTTGTACAAATGTGGAAACAGCTCAAAAATTCTCAAGTCCTAAAGCCACTCTGGTCTACCAACCCTCTGATTTAAGTATCTAAAAGAAATTACCTGGACAACACACACACACACACACACACACACACACACAAATCTTGTTTAAAAAAGTTTCTTGCACCCTTCAATCAATCATGCAATGAAGTAAAAGCCCTCCAATTGTGAAGCATCTGGGAAGAATGAATCAGGACAAACCTAAGCTCAGAGGCACAGAAATTCTACATCTCTTAAATAAATGCTATCACCTCTCACTCCTCTGGTGCCCTAGCTAATGAGTTACTGAGGTATAACAATGTTGGATGGAGAGTTCCTTCTATTCCTTCTATTTCTAGGGAAGAACTCCACCACCAACCTATCAAAAAGTTATTTCAGTGCCTCCTATCTGAAGATAAGAAACTGCCCTTATGATCCTTGAAGATTTGTGTTCAACTTTTAAGAATTCTGCAATCAAATCCCAGACCCTGAGAAGTTGCCATGGTGACACATATTTTTGTTTTAACTGATGTAATACAGACTATCAGTGACTGTTCTATAAAGATGAAGCAATGGAAAGAATATTCTAAAAGACATATTAGCTTAAATTAGTTTAGAATCAATGAATTCATCAACAATTAACAGATATTTATTAAGCAACTATTATGGACCTGTAAGAGGGACTTAGGATTCAAAGAAAAAAATAAACTGATATCATCAAGGAGATGATACCTAATTAATGATAACATACAATCATGTAAATATATATACATATATATATATAAAAGGAAAAAAATCAATATAAAGTACTTTTGTTAGTTGGATAGTTAAGTGATGTGATTCACAGAATCAGAAAGACTCATTTTTATGAATTCAAATTCACTTAGAAAATTCCTAGCTGTGTGATCCTGGGCAAGTCACATAGCCCCATTTATCTCAGTTTTTTCATCTGTAAAATGAGCTGGAGAAGGAAATGGCAACCCACTCCAGTACCTTTACCTAGAAAAGTGAAAAACAACTGAACAAAAAATGTGAGGGTGAGGTGGGGGAGACACTTGCAGTTGAGAGGATCAAGAAAAGATTTATGGAGAAAGTGGTACTAGAGTTCAAAGATTTAAGGACACTTGGGACACTTGATTTCATTGTTGTCTTTTGTTCTCAAAGAAGACCATGACATCAAATAAATTATATCACAATTTACAGATAATTTGGATTAAAGTGATGGGGTGTTGTGCAAAGACACCATTCTCACTATCTTCCAGAACCATAAGAACCAAGTAGCTTGATATGCTAGGGACAGGACAATTGTTGCTGGTCTGGATACAATGGGAGACCTTGACCTTTTAGATGTAGGTCTTTCCCATATCACTAGAATACCTTGGCTCTGCAATATCATCAGACTTTGGGATTTTATCTTGGCACCATTCCGTCAAAGTTCTGCAACTGGTAGCTGTACCCTGTTAGATCATTTTCCAAGCAAAGATATCCCTTCTGATAGGCAATCAAGAACCAAAAAAGGGGGCTCTAAGGGAGAGGAAAAGGGGTAGAGTAGACATTGTGAAAAGGAACAGAGATGGGAAAGGTAAAAAAAGTCATATGTTGAAAAAAAAAAAGAATGAAGACTAAACCAAGAGGAAAATTTAATATAATAGGAAAAGTAGGTGGAAGTCAAGTTATGAAGGGCTCAAAACACCTTGTTTTTGTTTGTATGGGATCCTAGAGACAATAATGAAGCCTCTGGAGTTTCCTGAGCAGTGGTCAGACCTGTGCTTGAAGAAAATCACTTTGAAGCTTCATTGAAGATGGATTATTGAGAAGAGTGGCCAGTCAGGGAACCAAGTAGAAGGTTCCTGCAGTAGTCCATCACTAGAAGAAATGATTTTGATGAGAACTAGAAACTGTCCATTTGAGTGAAAAGAAGAGAATGAATATTGGGGTATACTGATTGGAGGGGGGAAGCAGTAAGAAACTGAGAGAGCTCAGAACTTGCAAACCTGGGTGAGTGGGAGTCTGTTAGTGCCTGTGACACAAATGAGGAAATTCAGAAGGTGGAGGGGTTTTTGGGGGGAAGGAATCATGAGGTAAAAGTTCCTGCAAGGAAGAAAATCTACAATCTGTCACATTAAATCACTAAAACCTTGACTATAATTTTCAGAAGTTTTGTGCAAAGCAACAGATGCCTCTATTTTAAAATAAAGTCCACTGCCTTTTTTGTCACACACAGTAGAGTTTCTGCCAAATAAAGGGTGAATTTCAGTTTTTTTAAAAAAATTTTTTCCTTAGACCTCAAAGGGGGGAAAAAATCTCTTGTTTATATTCATTTTCTTAAAACAACTATTCAGTTTCATTTTTCCAAGGACATTTGCTAGTTCTTTATAATGAAATTAGTCAAAGTGGACAGACTAAATTATTCCAGGGTCATGACGATTTAAGTAGTGTCAATGATTAATATAGTATCATTTAACACTTTCTAGCCTTCAGTTTCCTGATCTATGGAAGTTGGTTTCCAGCCTAATGTTATAATCATTTGATGAGTTGGTACCCTAAGAAATGTCAATGGTATGCAAAATCCTAATGAAATGCCTTGTGGTGCTGTGGAAATGACCTTGGATTCTAGAAGGTTCTGCCCCACCCATCAAAAGACCTGACTACTCATTTTCTCCTCTCCTGGCCCAGTCTTAACTCTCTGCCTGGAAAATATATTCACCCAACACAGCCTGGTTAAAAAAACAAAACAAAACATGGTCACTTGCAATTGAGTACTTTGCAGAAAGTTTTAATTATCAAGAATTCATTGACTATAATTAATCAATCAACCGACAGGTATTTATCAAGGGTTTATTGTTGCCCAAGAACTATTTTCATCATTCTGGTGACAAATATAAAAATAAACATAGCACTTTGCCTCCAAGAGCTTACATTCTAATGGGGAGGCGGCGGGGGGAAGTAATGATTTAACATTAGGTCCATTAATGTTCTCAAAATACTGACTACTTTTTCCCCAAAAGTACTATTACCAGTAATGAAGTCTCCTGCTTTGCCTACCAAAACTCTTCCTATACTATAATGTCATGGTCCTCTTTTATTAACATATCCATCTCATTTGAGAGAACTCACAAATGTCTCTCAAATATAAGCATTACTCCTCATCTAGACCACTGCAACATCAACTTAATTGATCAACTTAACTGAAAGCTTCCAGGCTTTCTCCTCTCTGATCCATCTTCAACAAGCTATCAATAAAATATTCCTAAGGCACAAGTGTGACTATAATTCCCATGATTTAAAAATAAAATAAACACAAGTGGCACCCTATTACCTCCAGTATACAAATTCCTCAATTTGGCATTTAAGGACCTCCAAATTCTGGTTCCAACCTACCTGTCTAGCCATATTTCATATTGCTCTCTTTCATGTACCCTAGGATCCAATCAAACTAAACTTTTAGCTATTCCCCAGAAAGGACAATTTCAAAACTACTCCTTTCATGAAGTCTTCCCTCAGTCCCTACCACCAGGGTTATACAACAAACTGGGGTGGGGGGTGGGGGCGGATATACATACAGCACACTTTTCAATTTAATTTGCATTAACATTTTTCTCTATCATTTTCTTCAATGAGAAAAGAGTAGGATGTATATGAAAGAATGAAATGTCTAGTCAATCAATAAAAAAAATTTAAGCCCTGGCAGGGTGTGCCAATTTTCAAGGTTTAAATATTTAAGATGGGGCAGCTAGGTGGTGCAGTGGATAGAGCACAGGCCCTGGAGACAGGAGGACCTGAGTTCAAATATGACCTCAGACACTTAATATAATTCCCTAGCTGTGTGATCTTCAGCAAATCACTTAACCCCGGTACCCTGCAAAAACAAAACAAAACTATGTAAATATTTAAAATGAAAATTTAACAATCAACTCAAATTGGTTTCATTACATTTTTGGTTATTAACAGTCAGATTGAGTAATCTGCCAGCAAGTCAAAAGGAACAGCACTCAAATTCAAAACTAGAGCCTAGGACCTCATAAGTCATGCACAGATTCTGTGCAACATAATCCTCATTCTGAGAATAAAATAAAATTTGGCCTCTGAAATGATCACCAGTTTCCAGGAAACACTAACTTTTGAGCAGTGGTAGGATTCAAATAAATTAACAAATGGTTCACCAAACTCAATGCAAAAGTAGGTTTTGGTTCTGCTGAACAGGTGAAGAAAGTGTTGAATACCTCCACTGCTTCTGAGCTATTAATTAAATTAACTAGAACCATCTCAAGAGCAACCCTGGTTTTGCACTCATCTCTGGATCATTCTTATTCTTAATTCATCAATGATTCACAATATGCATTTCCTTTTTAATGGAAGAGTTTAAGAGTGTGAAAATAGCTCAAAGGTATTGCATATAAATAGCCACAAAAATTGATTTAATATATTTACACTAGATAAATTGTTTGCATTTTTCATAAAGCATGTATGGCTTAGAATCAACTCGGTCTAGTTGAATCAAATATGCCAAAAGTTTGCAAATATCAAAAAAGGCATGTCTCCAAACCAAAAATTGTAATTATAACAGTTCTTCCTTCATTCCATTGTTAGTTTATTCTTTCATATACTTCCTGCTCTTTTCTCATTGGCCCTTTTCCCAAGTCCCTTTTTTGTTTAGACTATGTTCACTTTCACTTTTCAAATAATTTTATTTCATTTAGAATTCTAATTGAATCATATTTACATATGTATATACATGTATATATATATATACATATATACAAATATATGTATATATTTCAATAGGAGACACCTTAGGAATCCAACCGCTAAAAGGAGAAAGCTGATTTGCATAAGATCATATAGTTCATTAGTAACATTTTAGGGATTCAGTTCTCCTAGGCTCAACAGTTTGGCAATTTTTTCTGTGCATCAAAATTGTCTTTATGCACATTAGTGAAATATTGCTTTTGCTTAGAGAAATTAAATATTACATTTCTAAGTTTGCATGAAGGCTAAATATGAATTGAAGAACATAAGCTCATGTTTATGATATGAGGAATTCTTAACCACCAGTTCTCCGCAACTCTAAGTGAACATCTTTCTATACTTTAATGCTTTTAATGTGAATGTATTAATATAGAACCCCAGCTCTTTACATTTTGGCAAAAGTTTTTCATGAATTATTGCAGTTTGCAACTCTTGTCACTGATGTCCAACTTTCCAGTGATGAGTCTCTCCCAGATTTGCTAGACTGGTTCTTGGCTGACTGACACACATCTGTCCATCTTTCCTTCTTGAGCCATAATCACATCATGATCAGGTAGAGAAGGAAGACTAAAGGTCACACCTGGCCAAAAAGTTTTTCTACAAATATACACCCACATACACAGATGCACTCACACTCCAATCCAAATTCTTGGGGAAAAAGTCAGTTTGATTTAAGCTTTTCTAATTACCATCACCTTCAATAAATTCTACAGACTTAGCACTCACTGGTGCTAATTTAGGGTATGTATCACAGTGAAAGGCAGTTACAAAGGTATTAAAGTCAGAGTGAAATAGAGCAGAGGGAAGAATTCATAGTTAAAAAATACAGTAGGATTCCACAGAACTCCTCATTACAGAAATTCAGTCAAATCACGTTCCCTGAAGACTACTAACCTTATATAACAAAAAAGTTGCCGCAATATTAATCTTCCTAAAACAAACCTTTGATCTTGTCACTTCTTCATTGAAAAAAATTGTCAAGGGGTCCCCAAGGACAACAGGAGAAAGATCAGATCTCCTAAGACTTCTGTATTCTCCCCCCAACCTAACCTTCCAGTCTTATTTCACATTGTTCACCTGAACAAATTCTCAATTCTAACCAAAAGTTTACTCACCTTTATCAAAACATTTCTTCCTCTCTTGATATTCCTCCTTGATATTCCTAGCTATATATGGCTATTCAAATCCATCTATATTTACTTCTCTTCATATAACCAATCCCCATATAGCTCATACATATATATATATACATACACACACACACACACAAATACACATATATACATATATAATCCAATATATATAGTCCAATTTCTTTATAGGGTATAAATTTATATATAATATACATTTATATATGGCAAAAATAAATGCACAAGGGAGAAAAAGAGAGCTGAGAGCAAGCATATATGTCTTTCTATGACCAAGTATCAAGATCATGTTCAAGAAGGAAGAGGGATATAGAATCAATTAAATCTTCTATAAACTTTTGATAATATACTCCATGGCAGTCACATCAATAAACTAGAAAGGTCAGCTTGTGAATATAACTTGGACACACACACACACACATAAGTCTATCAACTTAATGCAGTTATTCCTATAATGTACACACATATAAATGACCTCAGATCATCTCCATTCTTTCTTTGTCCAATAAGTATTTACAAAAAAGGGCATACAGTGATGTATCTGACTATATTTGTATGTATGTGCCTGTGAATGATGTGTGTGTGTGTGTGTGTGTGTAGCAGTGGAGGAGTTGGGAGATCAGAATGGTATAGACTATCTCCTTATGTTGATAAAAATGTCATGTAGGAAATTATCAAGAGCTTCACTAAAGTTGGTGTAGATTCTATCTATTGCTTCCTCCTTGTCTAGATGGCCTGTCACTTTATCATAGAAGGAAATGAAATTGGTTCAGCATGATTTCCTAGACAAAGCTAAAATGGTTGCATCTCAGTATCTTGGGCTCTCATAGAGGATTTCAAAATAATTGTTTGATAAACTGCTGTCCTATCTCTCAAGTATCAAGGAAAGTTGACCAGTCTATAATTACTAGGGCCATCCTTTTCCCATCTTTTAATGGCAGTCACTGCATTTATTCCTTTTTCATTCTTCTCAAGAGATTTTCTATGAATCACAAGAATAAGAGCAGGTGTGACTGTGGGACCTAATATCTAATTCCAGGAAGACTCTCAAGATGCACTGCCCCATCCTTTGTTCTTCTGAATTGTCCTGGTTCTTCAAGTCACCTTTTAAACCATTTTTATTCCCAACCTCCTTGGGCTTTCCTGTCACTGGGAAGGAACTGTGATCTCCACTATAACATAAGAAACAGTGTGATCTTTAGACCAGAACAAATGCACATTAAGACACACCTGTACCATCTGCGAAAGAAGCTCTCCTTATCACTTAAATGAGAAAATAGACGGTTCTTTGGAAACCAGAAGGACAAATAGCACAGAGTGAAGGTAAGGAAGGGCTTATGGCAGAGGAGGAAGAAGAAAATGAGGAGATATAAAAGAAGAAGCTAGAGAGGAAGAGGGGATGGTTGTAGAGGAGTTGGTGGTGGTAGTAGTAGTTTTAGAATAGAAGAAGCAGGAGCAATAGGTTTTGGTAGAGGAAGAATGGAGAAAGAGGAAAATGCTGAGAAATAGCTTTCTAATAAAATGTAAATTCTCCATTAAGGCTTCACCAGGGCCATTTGAGGAACTATTCTATATCAATTTGACCCATCAAAAGTAATTATTAATATAGAAAGTGTGGGAACCTTGGGAGAAGGACATCTTTTCATTTTGGAGTTAATAAGATAAGAACTTAGGAATTTGTAAAGTAAAAGTTAAGGAACAAATTCTAATTCTATTCTTGGCCTAGCTTGTTTAATATTTTCAATAAAGATTGGTTATAAAAGAAAAATAATAAATATTGATTACATTTTTGGATAGTACCAAATTGGGAAGAATAGATAAATGAATGGATATGACAGGGCCTTAGATTCAAGAGAATCTTAAACTACAATGACAGACCCAAATCAACAATTATGGGTAACAGACTCGAATGCTAAATCCTGCATATATATTAACTGGAGAAATAAAAGACCATGAAGTAGAAGGAGGGGTGAAGCTATTGAGAAGCAGAGAAAGCTAACAAAGGACTTAATAGAAGTTCATGTAAAAAATGAAAAAGATGGGGCAGCTAGGTGGCACCATGAATAGAACACCAACCCTGGAATCAGGAGGATCTGAGTTTAAATACAGCCTCAGACACTTAATAAGTACCTAGCTGTGTGACCTTGGACAAGTCACTTAGTTGCCTTGCTTTGCAAAAACAACAAAAACAGCAACAAAGAATAATGAAAAAGACCCGACAGTTCTCAGTTGACTATGTGTTCAATTACCAGTCAACACCAAAATCGAACTGCTAAAAAATTTAGTGATTTGAGACCACATGGCCTTGTCCATGTTGAGTATTCATTCACTCCAATGTATTGTGAGTTCCCACTATGTACAAGCAATATAACTGTCTTCAGAGGAGGCAAGAGATCTGCTCTGCCTTGATTCTACCAGATCAATTCTAGGTGCTATTTTTAAGGGGTGATAGCCAACTGGAGTCTATCTACTGGTGGGGTGGGGGTCAGATGGATACTTAGGTCTCTGTCATGTAAAAACTAAATGAAGGAATGGTGAATGCTTAGTCTGGAGAAGAGAAAGCTGAGGAGACAAAAGGGTTGTTAAAAAGAGGGCTATCATGTCGGAAAGGGGGTGTTTTTGTTATTGTTGCTCCAAAAAGGTAAAATTAGGACCAATAGAAGGAAAAAAAAGATGTAGGTTTGGGGCAAGGAAGAATCATTGGAGTTAACCTCAATAAAAGAAGTCTCATAAAGCAGTTAGTTCCCCTATCACTACAAGCATCAAATAATGGTGGGACAAACAACCTGTTGGAAAATCTGGAGAGATCAGATTTTATCTACTGACTCTTCTCTGACTAGATGATCCCTTCTTTTATCAGAGTTGAGAACCTGAACTTGAGGCTGTCAAAGGTGATTTTCAAAAAATACTAAGATTATAAAATTCTGAGTGAGGTCAGAGAGGAGAAGAATGGGAAAGGTAAGCTGCCCATAAGCTTACTGATAGCTCTTCTACTGTCAGGACAACAGATGAAATCTCTGGAGAGAAGGAGGATGAATGTTCCATGAAATTGGAAAAACTGGGAGCAATTTCTGCCTTTGATGTGAAGTCTTGGGAAACAGTCAGTCATTAAATTTTAAAAGTGCTTACTCTATGATAAGCACTGTAGATAAAGGGAACTGTAAAAGGCTTACAGTCTAACAGATAAAAAAAAGTGAACAAAATTTTATACATATATATATGTCTATATGAATAAATTATATACATGATAAATTGGAAATAATCAACAGAGGGAAGGTACAAATCTCTGTCACTCTCAGTTTCCTTAGCTGCAAAATGGAGATATTAAAAACTCCCAGGGTTATTGTGAGGATGAAATAAAAAATATATGTAAGGCATTTTGCCAACCTTAAAGCACTATTTATGCATATTGATAATTATTATTTTATTATATATGTAATATACACATATATGTGATGATTGACATTTATATGTACTGTTTTTAAAGGCTGTAAAGCCATGATTTTGTTTTAATAACATATTAATAATTATACAAAAACATTTATTAAGAATTTGTAAAGTAATAATAGGAATTAGGTCTTAATCTTCTTGGAAATTAGAAACTCCCACGCTAATGTGACACACTATTAATTTAATTATTTGGGAATCAACTTTGAGGGATCTTCTAACATCACCTATTCTCAGTGGTAAATCAAGACCAAATCTAAACTATACCCCAGACAGATCAGTAGATCAGTGGGGGGGGGGGGGGGGTCTTAACTGTTGAGAACATTATAAAGATGTCCCTAATCATTCCAACTGAAAGTGATCTCCATACTCTGAAAGTCTTTAAGCAATTATTTGACTATAATCATTTACCACTTTCTATGACATTTCTTCTCTTATCCTGAATTATTTAAAATAATTTATCATAATTATAATTCAAAATATCTCCCATGTAAAATTTTCCTGAACTAGCATATTTGCCCTGCATCTATTATTTATGTAGTAACATGTTTATACATTGTTGTACCCTGGGGGAATATAAACATCTTGAGGACAAGATTGCTTCATTTTTTTGTTTTCCCTAGGACCTAAGCATAGTTCATGGGATAATAATTGCTTATCAATGGATTCTGTCTCCTAATTAAGTTGCAAACTACTTGAGGGTATGGATTACTTAACCTATATCTCCTATGACTCTCCCCCTATCTGCAAGTGCCAGGCCTTGGACACAGATGTTCAATACTGTGATTCATCCCAAAAAACCCATCCCAACAGTCTCATCCCAAATCTAACAATGCATTATTTGTAACTTATCTGTTTTTGCCTCTGGCTCTTAAAGTCTTCGCCTCCCAAACATGTAAATTTTCCTCCTTTAACCTTAAAATAATGATGCATTTTCAGGCACCAGATTATAATAACACTTAGTTCTCAAAGGATGGTTTGGAGAAGATACTCTGCTAAATTTAGGATATAATTTAAAACACACAAGAATATGAAGTCATTGAATGAGACTAGATCTCTTTGGCTCTTGCCAGAAAAGGCATCTATTTCCCACTGCACTGTTACCAAAAAAAAAAAAAAGTCAAAAATTGAGGGGAAACTGAGAATGGACCTAATTTCCAGATTTCTAAATGAATCCCTAGACATTCAAAGAAGTTCTTACAACAAGAAAGGAGAGTAGTGGGTCATATCTCTGGATTCTTGGAATTAACAAAGTACAGAATTTACCTTTTCCTGATCATTCTTCTCAAAAGTCTTCCCATGACCAGAAAAACAGGGGCAAAGCCTCATCTTCTATTAAGGGGGATCTCTTTCATAGTCAAAATGAAACCGGGAGGTGAATTTGGTGGACCTGTCACAGGACAGTTTTTAATTATATGTCTGACAACAGCTTTATCCATAATTATTATTCCAACTTCTTTCTTTGGAATTAATATAGGATTCTGAATCACTAGAGGAGATCAAAAGATAAATTCTGCTGGCAATTGCACTGCATAGATGGGTTGAAAAGAATACTCTTTTTTTCATCCAAGCAATTTCTATTTGTTTTAAAGAATCTAAACTTTATTAAATGCAAATCCTCAACTGAGATAAAAAAAAGAATTTGGGATAGAAGAAAGGGCCCCTGATTTAGAATTATAACATTGAGATTGAAATCTTTCCAACTAATATTAATCTTAAAATATTTCACCACTTTGGAGCGCAGTTTTCTCACCTGTCAAGTAAGGAAGTTAGACAAACTTTTTGAAAGTCTCTCTTCCAATTCTATTAAGTTGTGAGTCAAGATAAACACACCAAGAGAAGGAGAAGGTAGAATGAATCATCTGAATGCTACTAAAAAAAAATTAAAACAGAAATAAAGGGAACTTGGAAAAGGAAAGGAAGGAAAGTCTGAGAAATTCTTTCTCTCCAAATTCTCTACCTGCAGAGACTGTTAGAGATAGAATAATATTGGTCCCTCCCATCTGTATTGTGCTTTATGTTTACAATATATTTTCCCACACATTACTTTGTCTCTTAGAAATTCTGAGTTAGTTAGCATAGGTATCATAATTTCCCTCACCATATTTCACACATGAGAAAATAGTAATAACAATATTCATTAAAATCACATAACAAAGAACTTTGTATACAATATCTCATGAGATTCTCATAACAGCTCCTTGAACACTGTAGGTCCTACAGGCATAATCCTTAATTTGCCTATAGAATAAACAAAGGCAGAGAGATATTGTAACTTGCAAATTCAAGATCTTCCCTACTTCAATCCAGTGAATTTCTTCCTATTCCAGTTATCTGGGAATGAATTTAGGATTCTCACACAGAGCAAATACCCAAAAAATTAATCCTGTACCGGAGTGTGAATTCTAACCAACCAATCATTTGCATCTTTAGGGCTCATTTCCCTCCTCCGTAATTAGACAATCTCAAAGGTCTCTTTCAGCTCTAAATCTATAATTCTAACTTGTTAGCAATGCACTTTAGTTGCTCATGATTAAATCAACAAAAATGTTTTAGCTACTTACTATGAGCCCCTTTCAAGAAGTTTTATACCTCTAAGATCTTCCATCCATCTGAACATTGGCTATGGAAGTAGGAGGTATTATGGAATTCAGGATTTAAGAGTAGGAGGCTAAGATGAGGAAAGTATTCTTCAATCACATCAGGAGTCTGTTACTCTATAGGTTGTTTTTTTCCAAGCTCTAACAGGAAGTTGAAGGAACTACTTTAATTCTAGATGATAATGTAGCATTTGTGTGTGGGGGGTGTCTGTGTCTATGCCTCTGTGTGCAATCTCACACACACACACACACACACACACACACACACACACACCTTAGAGTAGATTCCTTAGCATTATTCAAGTTTCACAGTCAGGGAGAAGAAACTTTCTATAGAAAATCATCTTCTTCAGGGGCGGCTAGGTGGAGCAGTGGATAAAGCACCGGCCCTGGAGTCAGGAGTACCTGGGTTCAAATCTGGTCTCAGACACAATAATTCCCTAGCTGTGTGCTTGGGCAAGCCACTTAATTCCATTGCCTTGCAAAAAAAAAATCATCTTCAACCCCTGTTTCATTAAAGGTATCCTAGGGCACAAGATATGATAAGTGATATCTAAAGATCTAAGCTAGCACAAAAGGTTCCTTCATTGAAAGTTATTCTATGAATTACTGCCACTACTATCACTCTGCTGGTTCATTCTTTACTGCTTTTTTTTAAATCAATTAATCCTCGAAACTAACCCAGATCTCAGTATTATTTCTCTCACTTTGCAGATAAAGAAACTGGAGCAAAGGGAAGCCACTCAGGGTCAATGTGAGAATTCACAGAAGAACTAGGGAAAGAAGTAAAGGAGACTGAAATCCAGTTTCTCTAGTTCAACTATTCACTATAGAAAAGCTTTTTCATGTGATTTCAGTCAAAATCTAGGATCAAAAGCAGTAACTTTTAATCCTAAACATGGGGAAACAGTGTGTGTGTGTGTGTGTGTGTGTGTGTGTGTGTATGTATGATATCTGGCAGCTGTAAGTTGCAATGTGGGAGTATATAGTACACTGGCCCTGGAATCAGAAGGACCTAAGTTCAAATATGACCTCACAAACTTACTTATCTGTGTGATCCTGGACCAGTCATTTAACCCCAACTGCCTAGTAAAAAAAATTTAAGTTAATATTTACATGATTAATATGGAAATATGTTAACATGATTGCAATATTCATAACCTAAATTATACTACTTGCTGCCTTGGGGAGAGGAGAGGGAACAAAGAAAAGTATAAAATTTTACAAAAATAAATGTTGAAAACTATCTACATGTAATTGGAAACATATTATCAAGGTAGAAAGGGTATTAGAAATGGAATGACAGATCTGAATTCAAATCATGTCTCAAAAGCTTACTAGCTAAGTGACACCTGAGCAAGTCAAGTTACTCACTGTTTCTCAGTCTCAACTATCTAGGGATAATGGAGAAAGTAACAAAATCTATGTTACAAGATGAGATAATAAATGTAAAGTACTTTGCAAGCCTTAAAGCGCTATATAAATCCTAGCTATTCTTCTTCTTCTTCTTTATTATATCTCTTCACATTTAACCTTTCACAATATCTTTTCTATGCAAAGATGCAAGCTGAATTATCACCCATTGTGTTATCACCAACAGAAATTAAGTCATTTTGAATCAAAATGACATTCAACCTACCCCACCTCTGTGTATCAGTCATGTTACAGAGAAAATTCTTTCAAGTAGATCAAAAATAGGAAGGTATTAGCTCCTAGTGTAGAAACCCCATGAAGGTAGGACTCATGCTTTATTTACCTTTGCATTTTATTTTCCACTGGGAATCTTATCTGACTTAAAAACTATTTTTACCATTTATAAACCCAGTTAAAAATAAAACTGTCAAAGGAAAGGTTAGAAAGAAGTATAGGGAAACTGGCAGTTTTGCTTAATTTATGGACAAAATAGAGATTCACATATTCACCTTCAGTCCTATTTTATATTTTTATGGAAATTCTTTTATTTCATAATGATTAAGTTTGGAATAAAAAGGAAAGATTTTTTTAAAAAAATTATATTTAAGGCAATGGGTTAAGTGAGGTCACAAGGTCACACAACTAGGCAATTATTAAGTGTCTGAGGTTAGATTTGAACTCAGGTCCTCCTGACTCCAGGACCAGTGCTCTAATCCACTGTGTCACCTAGCTGCTCCAAAAGAAGTATTTTTTGAAAAAAAAAACACAGGAAAATATTAACTTTTCAAGTCAACTTATAATTACCCAAATATGGATAATGTTAAAATGAACTGAAAAGGGTGTTAGAAAGCTTTATCACAGCATATCATCAAGCTTGATGTTTACATCAGAGTAGTTTGACAACAAATCTACAATTACTACAATGACAGCTAATTGTTTAAGTTGCTAAGAACAGAAAAAAATAAAACAAACGACAAACTTGAACTAAGATAAGAGATAAAAAAATCAAAGTATTTTGACTAGGAAAATGTCCTCATCAAGAGTATAATAGTCTCCTGTTAAAATAGCAGGTTAGCTGTTTCAGTAATCTTTTCTTTTTAGGGTTTTTTTTTTTGCAAGGCAAATGGGGTTAAGTGGCTTGCCCAAGGCCACACAGCTAGGTAATTACTAAATGTCTGAGATCGGATTTGAACCCAGGTACTCCTGACTCCAAGGCCGGTGCTTTATCCACTACACCACCTAGCCTCCTCTGTTTTGGTAATCTTTGTGTATGGCAGTGCCTCTTTTACTTATCCTCTTCCCAATTACATAAATATTGATCAAAACCCAGAAATACCTAATTTTACAAAATATAATCTAAGAAGCATTGAGAAGCATTGCTAAGTGGACAAAGAGTCATCTTTGGATACAAGTAAACATGCATTCCGGTATTGTCTTTGACACAAACAGGGGAATCAGGTCATCTAAACCCTCATTACCCCAAAGTAACTTTTTACCATTTGCACACACACACACATTTATGTATATATAAACATACATGTTTACATACATATATATATATATACTCATATAGACTAATATAAGCATAACACAAACAGAACATCATTCTATAAAAGATATACCCAGTGATCACATGTAGCATTAACTTTAAAAAAAATTATCAAAACTGCTGATTGCATTTTTTAAATCCAAATTTTTCTTGACCAAAGCCAGGGTTATTTTGGGCTTAGCCTGGGTTCTATCTCACTGTGCATGCTAATAAATGTCCTATCAAACACAGCAACTCCCTAACAACTGCACAGCTGCCAAAGTCTGATTAGCTCAGTTGGTTAAAGCCTAGTGTTAATGAAGTCAAAATTGCAGGTGTGATCCCAATCTGGGATACAGTTAGTTTCTCTCTGTTCCCTAACCCTAGGCTATATCCTGAACCCCAAGCAGCCTTCTCTCAAACACTTGTTTTTGGTGACCATATCAGTGGAGTAGAGGGTAGATTGTTCAACCAAATTCATCTTGGAAAAGGAACTCAAAATGTACAAACTACTGATGCTGCTTTTCATTTCATTTTCAGACAGGAAGGAGAACATGTTATTCTTTTGAAACCTTATTGATCACAGGATAAGTTAGCAGTAATTTTTCATGAAGCATTGTTGTGGGGAGACCAGAAGACTCCTTTATGGGGTTGTTGAGTTACTGCCCCTGATAACTGATTACTGAACCAGTACACAGGAGAGAAGGCAAGATCACCAAGAGATTCCTTCCTCTTTCTCATCCCCTACCCTGCCATAGTCCAGACTATGAGTTATCTGATGGAGTCTCTTCCTACCATACCTCTATTCAGCTATGAACTCCTTCACCTGAAGACCAGAATCCCTTCCCTGAACAGATCTCAGGAATTACTAAGCCTCTCTCTGCCATTGTCAGACCAGAGATCGACTTTCCTATTCTCCCTGAATCCATACCCATAAAGGAGAGAGCGATCCACAAAACCGGATCAATTTATTAAACTCCTCTCTGGGATGGTTTACCACATGCTGCCACTGCTCACTGGCTTCAGCACCATGGACCAAGTAAACTCAGGTCCCAGATATTCCAATTTAAGAAGTGGTTCATGTTAAAATTAAAATTATCTTAGGGGAAAACATGACAATTTGTGATCACTTATTTCAATCTAAGTATCAGTGTAAGATCCTTAAGCATAAGGACTACTAGATCTTTTATTTGTATCTCCAGCAGCAGGTATATAATAAACCCTTAATAAATTTTCTTTCACTCATCTCAATCAGTATCAAGATTTCAAATGTAGCATTTCTATAACTCTACAAAGTAATAGAAACAAATATATATATTCTTACACTTTCATATAGACTAACAAGTAAAATACAATGTGTACACATATCAACCCAAAGACAAATAAGCAAACTCACCTCAATACTCAAATAAATAACTCTAACCCTAATTCCTTTTCTTAAGCAGTACTAGAGTTTTGCAGATTAGAGCTCAGTTCACTTAAGTCCTTCAGAGAGAGGAGAAAAATTGATAAAGGATGGGGGAGGAGATTGGCTGTTGAGAGATCACGAGAAGAAACCTGTTTTGTTTTTTCAGATCTATTTTTCAGTTTCGGACTATTTAACCAGATTTAATAGAGAAAACAGGGGGCACCTCTCACTGCCACAGAAAAGAAGTAATAAAAGATTAAGAGCAGCTAAGCAGGATACAGAAGACAAGCTAACACCCTGCTGATAAAGTCCCAAGAAATGAAATCACCACTTATCTTTGGCTTGCTCTAATAATTCTAACCTTACAAGTTTGGTTTCTCACTTACTACTGGAACTTAGCAAGTCTTTTGTGTTTATTCTGGCCCTTAGGAGGAGGGAGAGACACTTATTTTATTACCTCACTAAAGAGAAAGTTTTATAAATGTGTTTTGCATGACTTTACAGATTTACTTTACACAATTTTACATACTGTTTGCCTTCTCAAGGGGTAAAAGGAAGGGAGGGAATGCAGAACTCAAAATTTTAAAAGATGTATATTAATGTAATTAGGAAATATCTAAAAAAATGAAAATAAATTACAAGAAAAGAGTTTCATATCCTATTTGAACATCCAATCATAAAAAAAAATAACAGCTACAAGACATTTGGTCTGTACTGTCTTTTCTAAGGAAAACTAACATTCTATTTTTGAAAAGCAAATTTGGAAAAAAATGGCACCAAATATCTCTGAAGGGTAGTACTCTATAAGTACACAAATGAAAGCTTCACATTTTCCAAAGGAAAAATAAATTGCTTTATATTTCTTTTCTAAAAGTCAGTTTCTTTATATCTATCTATACATATATATATATATATATATATATATTCTTTATTTTATGTGGGGAACTGACTAATGCTGAAATTCTAGCAGGATAATTTTCATTTTTATTGAATAAGCATTTATTAATCACTTGCTTTATATTCTATATTCTCTATTTTTTAAACTGTGGGAACACAAAATAATAAGGCACAGATCCTATCTCTCTGTAATCCCCAGCATTACAGCATAAAGCTTCCTATTGGTAAACTCTTAATGATTCCTTCCTGAATCACATCTGAATTTATGAAAGCATTCTCTCATCAATCAACAGATTTTTATGTAAAAATGCCTAACTGCTGTGCTTAATATTAGCACCAATATTTATAAATCAGATTGAAAATCCAGTGTGAAGTCAGTAGGAGCAGGCAAAAGCTCTGTATTATTGCCATCTAACTCCATTCCACATTGGTCCTGCCATAACAGGTTTTCTCTCAGGTTTACATAGAATTAGGAACTGTCAGGGTAATAGATTCACCTTCCATAAACATTTTTAAGCACTAAAAAGGTATAAATCAATGTGAAAGGTGTGGGGAAAGATATGATATTTGTTTATGTAGATGTGACTCCAGTCCTCATGAGACTACAATCTACTTATGGAATTATAAAATAAAATTTTAAAATAAGTTTTTTTTTCCAATTACAAGCAAGGATAGTCTTCAACATTCATCTTTTTGCAAATTTTTGAGTTCCCTCCTTTCCCCTTCCCCATGACAGCAAACAATCTGATAAAGATTATACATGTACAATTGTGTTTAACATATGTCTATATTAGTCAATGTGTGAAAAAGAAATGAAGGAAGAAACCATGAGAAAGAAAGAAAAAACATAAGTTTTTAAAAATGAACTTATTGGGGCAGCTAGGTGATGCAGTGGACAGAGCACGGGCCCTGGAGTCAGGAGTACCTGGGTTTAAATCTGGTCTCAGACACTTAATAATTACCTAGCTGTGTGGCCTTGGGCAAGCCACTTAACCCCATTCGCCTTGCAAAAAAAAAAAAACTGAAAAAAAAAAGATTGTCCTTGATCACTCAGCTGTTGAGAGGAGCCATGTACACCATAATAGGTCATCTCACAATATTGTGGTTAATATGCACCATGTTGTCCTGGTTCTGATCACTTCGCTCAGCATCAGTTCATACAAGTCTTTCTGGGCTTTTCTAAAGTCTGACCACTCATGATTTCTTTCAGAACAACAGTACTCCATAACATTTGTACATCATAACCTGTACAGCCATACCTCACTTCATAGGTATACCTTCAATGGGATTATGATATAATCAATAGGTTGTTTTGAGTATTTTTTAGTCATGTATGACTCTTTTTGACTCCATTTGGGGTTTTCAAGGCAGAGATACTGGAGTGGTTTGCCATTTACTTCTCTAGTTCACTTTACAGATGATGAAACTAAGGCAAACTGGGTTAAGTGACTTGCCCAGGATCACACTGCTAGGTCTAATTTGAATTCAAGAAGATGAGTCTTCCTAACTCCATGGCATCACCCATTTGCCATCATCACCAGTACCACCTATTCTACCTTTTTAACTGTTTGGAGTAAGCAGTTTTTTCCTACCACAATTCAGAAGTCTTCTATCTCCTATCTTACATAAAAATAAATTGGCTGAGGTACCTGGCATTCAGGAGGATGAACAAAGTCTCTTTGTGGTTCTACTTCTTTCACTGCTTGTCAATATAAAATGATAATCTTTGACTGGAAATAACTATTTTGATCATTTCTGTCCATCCAAAGGTTAAAAAAATAGAATATAAGATCTATAAGAATCTGTAAGTCTGAAATGTTTGGAAAGAGATGAGTATGTAAAAGTGTCATAATAAAAGTTGGTAATATGAATTAGAAGGCTAGTCATTGAACTAGACTATGAAAGTATAGCCATCCTGGTTAGCACCTTAGTTGCAGACAGGGCAGTATGCATGCAAAGGGATTACTCCTTTCTCACTTGGTTATTAGCTCACATTTAGTATATGCCAATAGGCTATACCTTTCTCCTTTCCTGCTATTCTAGCTCCTAGGCTGGGGATCACTGATTCATTAGATCCCAGAAAAATAGGAACACAAAAGTAAAGAGGCAAGAAATATTGGACTAGGTGTCAGAAAACCTGAACCCTGATCCTGGTTCTACCATCAACCAATGAAAGGACTTGGGCAAATCATCTCTCTGCACTCCTGCTTAATAAGAGTTTACTGATGAACTGACTTCATCTGCAAAAGCAAAACATCAAATTAGATTATTTTTTAAGGTCATTCTCAGAGATTTGAATCATGGGGTGGGCCTTCCTGTTCCCCTGCATGCTCAGATTTATGAGCAACAGGAAATATCTGAACTACCTGTCATGTTTTTACATTATGCGAATATTTTATTTCATCTGGTCTATGTATCTGGTAGATATTTGTCCTTTGTTATATGTCTGTACATGTCAAGGTTGTCTATTTTTGAGTGGTAAACCTCTCCAGAGGCCAGGGACTATCAGGGATATTTGCATAATGCAGTGTGTGGGTGGGCACTTTAGAAACAAAAAGAGAGAGAGGGTGAGGGTGACAGGGAGAAAGACTTTTAAAATAATGGTAACAATGAAATGGGAATGTTTGGAAAGAGCAGAAACATATCCCAAGTATATAGTTTGTCCTTCAATATGGAACGTCCCAACTGTGGCCTAGTCTGTGACTTAACAAACTCCTTTTAAAGCACAATAAGATCCCTGAGCTCCTCCAAAATACATCAACAACCATTAACACACTTAAAATAAGCCCCTCTCTAAAGAATTTAAAAATTCTAAAGGAAAATCAGCCTCTCTCAAGGCAGGAATTCACTTCTCTTTCAACAGAGCCACCACTGTCTCTTTCCAGTCTTCTCCCTTTCCAGAACTATGTTTTATTGACTGACGCCTGTCCCTTGTTTGGACATTACTTCAGAATCGCCGCCTTGTGACACTTTTCACCCTAATATTCTCTCAGGTGTGATTTCACTTTTCACACGTTTCGATCTTGTCTTAGTAACACGTTAGCTCATTGAGAGCAGCGACTGCAGTTTATCTTTTTTTTTGATGTACCCCCACAATGTCTAGCAGGGAGATTTGCACATATTCATGATAAGTGATTTCTATATGCTTAGAGCTTTAGAGCTAAAAAGGAACCAGAGAGGTTCATCTGCTCTAACCCTACATTTTACAGACAAGGTTCGAATATCTAGGAAGTGGCATTATAAGGTCCTGAGCCCCAATCCTCTGATTCCAAATTCTGAAAGTGTACCCAACCCCTAAGCTCTCCTCATTATGCATTGTACAAAACTTCCTGAAATCTTGCTTTATGGGAAGGAAAGAGATGTTTGATATGGTTCAGAAGATCAATAACTGCAAAAGACTTTAGAAATCACTTAGAGCAATCTTTCTTAAGCAATGGCTCCCTGGGAGAGGGAGCAAATTAATCAGCCAATGAACATTTATTCAACAATCACTATGTCCTGGTAATGTGCTAAACACTGGGAATACCTAGACAAACAAAAAGAAACATTCCATTAAGGAGCTTATAGTCTAATGAGAATGGTGTAGAAGAAAAACTTGGCAATGGTTGGATGGGAATGGAAGCAGGGAAAAAGAAGAGAGAGAAAGAGATGAAGAAGATACCTAGGTTGTAACACTGGGTCACTATAGAAGGATGGATAAAACCCTTGACAGAAAAAGACATTCAGAGGAAGGATAGATTTAGGAAGAAATAGTTGTTCAGTTTTTGACACATTGAACCTACATGATGGTCCAGTTGAATAAGTCCCCCTAGGTAATGTGGTAATGGATATCCAGATAAACATTAGGACTGGAGCAGAACTAGGAGTCATCTGCAAATTGGAAAACATAAGATCACCGAGTATAGAAAGAGAAGAGAACCAGGGACAATGTCTTGGCAAGGATGATGAGAAACAACAAATAGAATGAGAAAGGGCAATTAGCCTAACAGGAGAAGAATCTTTTCATTCTACAAATGAGGACTGAAGCTCTGAGATGCTAAGTCACTTACCCAAAGTCACATAGGTAAGAAGGAACAGAGTCAGAATTTGAATCCCCCAAACTCCTGACTGTCTCCATCATGATTACATAGGTAAAAACATGAAACAGAATAAACATGTACTTGATGAAAATATGAATATGTTTTAAGAACTACCTAATTTAAACTAATGGGAATGACAAAAAAGGACGAAAAGTAGTCAATCAATATACATTGATTAAGGCCTATATGAGGCACAGCTATAAACCTATGCGATAACTTGAAGCTACGCTTACTTGGCCAAATCAAGCCTAATGTTAGTTATTAAAAGGTCCATAGCAGAATAGATGAATTGCATGACTATATTTCATTACCTCCAGATAAAAACAGTTAGGAAAGTTTGTTCTTATTCAGGTATCTCATTTCCCTCATACCCCAGTTGCCTCCTACTGCTTGCCTATACAATTAGGGCTGGATCCTACACCATTTGGGACCAATTAAATTTCCCTTCAGGAAGCTGGGGAGATTGGACACCTGTAAAGTTCCAGAAATAGAGTTGTTTAATTATTTAGGGATTTTTAAATATTATTTTTCCTGCTAACTCTAAAACCTGATAACAGCCTAGTACAAATGGATGTTTCCAGTATCAACACAACATGCTACACTACATGATGTGTTCATATTGTAGACAATCCTGTCACCTCTCTTTAATCAGTGGAAGAAACAAGTAATAAATCAAAGTGCTGAATGGGATTGGCATTACAAAGCTATTGCAAAGTCAATTGCAAGGTTAAATGGTTAATCAAAGCTAATTCTTCCATTTTGTAAACTGATTGGATCTGTTTTCTTAAATAAAAAATATCATAAAACTAATTAACAGAAATGAAAATGTTAAAATTCTCCTTATAAATTCAATTCAGTAAGTACTGACTAAGTGCCTGTGATACACAAATCACAGAGATAGTATGGCTTACTGGATTAAGAGACAGGAGGGCACGGATTTAAGCAAGACCTTTCAAACATAACTGTTTAACTCTGAGTGAGTTCCTCACCCCCTTATTAATCTAAGCACAAAGAAGATGCCAGACTGTATTGGAAGGAGTTTCTTCAGGAGATCAGTAGATCCCTATTACTAATGGAATCACCTCCCTCTCCTCCTCCTCCTCTCCTTCCCCCCCAATCCCATATTGTTGCTAAATCTTGATTCTGTACAACCAGATCTTAGGTTCTTCTTTCCACCATGAATGGTCACCATGAAATAAGATCCATTTCTTATTTCTGTCCCCATCCCATATAGAAAAGTACCATAAAAATCCAAAGACCAGAAAAAAAATAGTCCAGTCTTCAAAAAGCTTTTCAGTTATCAAATTAATCAGGTTATACAAGCATTCATTAACCTTAATAGATGGTAATATCTAAATGGACGCCTCAATTAGTTATTCAGGATGAATTTTATTTAAGGTTATCTTTTATAAACATACACACAAAAAAAACCCTTCCATTTTTCCATTCCTTTTTCTTTCTTTATTACTTTCAAAGTCACACATGTTTTTTCTGAGATGAATTCCACAGATATAACTTAGAAATATCCTTGAATGTGGTCCCATTTATTCATAATATTAATTGTCATTGTGAGGGAAGGAGGAGTAATTGAAAAAGCAATCCAAGACTTTCCTAAAAGAGATAATTTAAAAAGTAATTTTCCCAGTTTGCATACAAACCAATTCATTGTCCAGGTTCAACTTTTTTAACTTTTGGAATGCTTAAGGACCTTAAGCAGCTTTGTCTGACAACAGTACTATTGTTCACACTCAATAGTAGATGACTAAAGGGTAGTCAGTCCAGTGGTAAAACACCTGGAGGGGGAAAAGACTGATGGAAATGTCATCCTGGGAAACATCAGTTCATGGAAGGCATTTCATAAGTGCCACAGTCCAACACCTCCATGTTACAGAAGAAAAAGCTGAGGCCCAATAGGTTAAATGTCCTGAGGAAGCTAGGTGATCTTAAAGAGCTAAACAAATGTTAGCCATTGTTCATCATTATATAGGTACTAAGCATCAGAGATGAGACTTAAACCAAGTCACTCTAATTACAAATTTTCTTTCTGTTGTACCAATATAATCTCAGAATTCAGAGGAAGTTGATTTTGGATAACAAATATTATCCTCTATTTTCCCCAAGTTAAGAAACATTATATGAATGCTAAATGCTTTATGAATTTGGAATTGCATTTGGGGATTAAGAATAGTACTGGCGGGGGCAGCAAAAAAAAAAAAAGAATAGTACTTAGGGGCGGCTAGGTGGCGCAGTGGATAGAGCACTGGCCCTGGAGTCAGGAGGACCTGAGTTCAAATGTGACCTTAGACACTTAATAATTACCTAGCTGTGTGGCCTTGAGCAAGCCACTTAGCCCCAATGCCTTGCAAAAACCTTAAAAAAAAATAATAGTACTTTGAACATTTAAGAAAGTAAAGAAACATTTCAAAATGTATGAAACAGATAAAAAGGGGGAAAATGAACACTAGATTTGTTACTTAATAATGCCTATCTTCCATCAAAAGAATATTCCTAGAGAAAAATTTACAAGGTAAGTGAATTTTTATCATTTAAAAAAGAATGAAATATTTTCTGTAAAAATAGGAATTATTTCAATTCACTTACTTGCTTTAAAAAAATATAGCATTTCGGGGCAGCTAGGTGGCACAGTGGATAGAGCACCAGCCCTAGAGTCAGGAGTACCTGGGTTCAAATCCAGCCTCAGACACTTAATAATTACCTAGCTGTGTGGCCTTGGGCAAGCCACTTAACCCCATTTGCTTTGCAAAAACCTAAATATATATAGATATAGATATAGATATAGATATAGATATATATATATATACACATATATACACATATATAGATATAGATATATATGTATCATCTAGTATAACTAGTATATTTTTTAATTTATTTTTTTAAAAAAAATCGGAATTCTTTGGAAGAAAAACTTCACATAAAGATAATATACCTCCAAACAGTAATAAGTATTCATTTTATTTACTGATGTACAAAACATTTTCTCATCTGAATAATTTAATAAATTAAGCATAAAGCGAAGCTTGTTTCCTATATTATTACATGTAATTTTACAAATCATTTGTAACACAAGTCTTCCTCTATCATGGAATTACTAAACATTATTTTTTAAAAACAAAACGCCAAGACATTGGCAACGAAATATTTACCAAATTATATTACTCAGACTATTTTTCAAATCCCTTGCCACTTAATAAAAGTCAAATTCTCCAGTGGTTTCATTGTGTTAAAATTGGGGGGGGGGGCAAGAATTCATAAGCAATAAAGGTGCCATAAATCACAATGGCATAATGATGTGCATGTGTTTGCAAAACCTTTGCCCTATATCAGTCTCACAGAGCTAGGACCCAATGATCTTCTCAGTTTTAGAAAATCAAGCTTTTGCCAACATTAACCTTGCTCTCCATTCTTCCAACATAGAATCCCTCTGCTATCAGGAAGGAGAAATAGGCATGAGACCCACATGTGATTTAAGAACCAACAGAGACAAATATCTATCAGTCCTACTGAAATAGTTAAGTGCCCAGACATAGGAGCAGAAATTTGAATGCTACAAAATTGATGAGAAATTACAAAATTAGACCAATGAGTCCTTTTCCCTTAAAGTCATGTAAAATTATTCCCAATCAACTATAGATATTCAGAATGAAAAAAAGCATATATGTCTGTAATCTCTTATAACTGTGGCTCCACCACTGTGGAGAGAATTTTTATACTCTATAGTAAAACTATCAAAACACTCAGCCAAGTGTAAAATCTTGATCTGGACATAGTACAAAGTGAGGGAAAGCCACAATAACCAAACTAACCAACCATGGATCTCTCTAAGTAAATTAAACAATTTCTAGATGCCAGATGAAAGGAGATGTCATTTTCAGAAGCCTAATCTATGATGTCACAAATATTTTTAAAAAATTATTTTATGACTTAATTACTTCCTGAATTTTGTTTTCTCAAGGCACAATCTCTTTCCACTCCTTACCAAAAAGAGTAAGCCAACAGTAAAACATGAAAGTTTCAAACACAAGATTTTAATCCCTAAAAATAGAAGGAAGAAAAGTCCAACAAGTATTTTTTTTAAAGTTAAGGCAATGGGGTTAAGTGACTTGCCCAAGGTCACACAGTTAGGTAATTGTTAAGTATCTTAAGCTCTAACAAGTTCTTAATGCTTGGCTTAGCATTTCATGAAAGCACACACTTTAATTGTTTCCACTTTTTCACCAAGTGCTTAAAAATGAGAAATAAAGGTACCTAGTGTTCTCCCTATTCTTCGGTAATTATCACAGGAACAGGTGTAGAGAACACTCTTGGTAGCCCATCAACCAATGGCCTCAAGTTAGTTGAAGGAGTTATGAATGAATGACTGTCTAGAAAAGATAACATGTGCACAGCATAGTTCCTTGCACATAGTAGGTTCTTTTTTAAAGGTTTTTTTGCAAGGCAAATGGGGTTAAGTGGCTTGCCCAAGGCCACACAGCTAGGTAAGTGTCTGAGACTGGATTTGAACTCAGGTACTCCTGACTCCAAGGCCGGTGCTTTATCCACTGTGCCACCTAGCCGCCCCCATAATAGGTTCTTAATGAATGCTTTTGACTGTCACTAGTCCACTTGCTTGTAAGTTCCTTAAGGGCAGAGACTGTCTCTGGCATAGTAGGCTCTTTAAAATGTTTGCTGAATTTAAATAAACTTGTAAGGAGTTTAAATTCATATATAAATCAAGTGGTTCAATCATCCTGGTATTCTTTTCTTATTTGTTAATGACATTAATGCTATTCTTATAAACTTACCCTCCCTTTTTTTTTAATGATTCTTAGATGACCCATAGGGCAAAGTCCCTGTACAGGTCTACTTTGCTTAAAACAATATCTGTATTTGTGTTCCTATTGGGTTGTTTGTAAACTACTGTTTCCAAAATGATATTCTATTGATAATCAATTCATTTATAAAATATCAATATTTTATACAGCGCACAGTATCTATGCCAAAAGGCCATATATAAGTTTTTAAGAAATGTTTATTGAATGAATAATAAAGTCTCTTCTATAACTATATTGATTTCTCATGAACATGGGAATTTCTCTACTTTTCCCTCACCAAAGTAAATCTGAGATGAATCTTTTTGTTATATAATCAATCCCATAAAGTGTATTCTTACTTGTGGAATTATCTATGCTAATGGAGAGAGTATTGAGATGACTTAGAAGACAGACCTGCATTGGACCATATATCCAAGGATAAATCCTGCTTAGTTTGGAGAGATTCCACATTAGCCAAAGGGTAAACTTTGAAAGGCAGTCTATGGACTTAAGAGAGATTATGATCTATATCAATGGAAGAAGTACCAACACAGACAAAATGCTGCTCCTCGAAATATTGGCTAGAAGAAACAATTGGCACACTAGTTTTTTTTTAAATGGAGGCTAATCCACTTGGCTGGCTGAGTTGAGGCGTCTGTTCCCAGGGCAGTAGTCCAAAGTGGGGAAATGGCAGTGACCCAACTAGGTAAGAGAAAATGTTGCTAATGTAAGAACTTCAAAGCTTCCTCAACTCATTGAGGTAAACCTACTCATTCCACCACTATTTTCTATCAAACAAATGTAAAGCAATTAGATTTTTAAAAGATTTTTCATTAGCTGATAATATAGAGAGGTTATCCTAAACTCAACTCAACTTGAATTTTTTGGGGGGAAAGCTACATAATTTTTGTCTTCTGGAGTATAATAAGCCTCCAGTCTAAGCTCCAGCTTCATCATTTGTAAGAATAATACATTGTTTTATGTAGAACTTCAATCTCTTGTGTATCTGGTCCAATCTTTCATTATAGAAACAAGATCCCTAAGACTCAAAAAAGCTCAAGGAATTGACCAAGTTGATCCATTTCCCAATTCCATTCCACTTGTGTCCTATTTTTCTAAAGTCAAGGAATTCATTAAGTGTAGAGAGTTCAGGGGCAGCTAGGCGACGCAGTGAATAGAGCACCAGCCCCGAAGCCAGGAGGACTTCAAATTCAGTTTCAGACACTTAATACTTACTTATGTGACCTTGAGCAAATCATTTAACTCATTGCCTTGTAAAAAATAAAGATAAAAAAGAGTAGAGTCCTTTGCAAGTTACAGGAAGGACTACAAATACAGAGACCAAATTTACCTGCTGGATTAAAGGAGTTTGAGTTTGGTGGAATTGTGAATAAGATGCATGTGATAATAACACAAAACAGTAAGATATATATCACAAATAAATGTGGAGAGTACCACTAGTCCAATAATGTATTTTATAAAGAAGAAATCGGAGTCCAAAGATATGAAGTCAAATTGTCCAAGGTCACACTGGAAGTGATCAGCAGACTGAGGTTTGAACTCAGGTTTTCTAATTCCAAATTAAATGTTATCCAACAGGGGCGGGTAGCTGACATAGTGGATAAGACATTAGCCCTGGAGTCAGGAGTACCTGGGTTCAAATCCGGTCTCAGACACTTAATAATTACCTAGCTGTGTGGCCTTGGGCAAGCCACTTAACCCCATTTGCCTTGCAAAAACCTAAAAAAAAATGTTAGCCAACATTTATGTAACATTTTAAGGTTTGCATTCTACACATACTCATTTCATCTTCACAACAGCCCTTTGATGTAAGTGTGATTTTTCTTTAACCCTGAATGGCTATACTTCTACCAACATATCAGAGGCCAAATTCAAACCTAGCTACTCCTCACTTCAAGTCCAGAACTCTTTCTGGTAAACTGTAGTGGCTTTCTAGTCATTCAAAACTGTACCAAATTCAAATATTTAAAGCTATAATGACAAAAAGTATGTAGACCACACACATTGAAACCTGAATCAGAAAAAAAATGTTTATTTTTTTTTTTAAAGGAGAGTTCTTCATTTTTAATTAAGAGTCAATCAGGATTTAATTTCTTGAACCACTTAATGTATCAGCATGAAGAATTCTTTTTAAATGTTCTTGTACTCCTTGGTAATAAACACTTGAGACAATTTAATTAAATAGGTTCCTTCCTATTGTTTTTGGTCATGTCACTGGTATATAACCCACATTTAAAGCCAACATTCTCCTTTGCCAGTCAATCAAATAAACTACTCAGAACCTACTGCTCTTCATCAGGTGATATGCTATTACTTTTAACTAGGAAAATCATAAGTCCAGATGAATTTTTTAAAATTTAAACCACTAATTACTGCAATGGCTAATAATGAACTTGATTATTAATTATTGACATCTTCAATGTAATGCTTACTATAAACCAGGAAATGTATCCTCAAAGTAGTAACTTGGTTTGCAAAGTTTAAAAATAATATCACAGAATTCTTGCCAAAGAATTCTTTTCCTTCCTCTATCCCAGATAACATTTTCATCAGTCTTTGCTCATGCTCTTCCATAATCTTTTCAAGATCTTTCCCAAGGCAGTGAAGTCTTCTACATATATCCTCACTTCTAAGTGGTTCATATTTCCTGCATCAAATTGGTTCATTGTGCATGTATATATTTTAGATAGGTTAGATTTAGGGCAGCTAGGTGGTTTAGTGGATAGAGCACCGGCCCTGGAGTCAGGAGTACCTGAATTCAAATCCAGCCTCAGACACTTAATAATTACCTAGCTGTGTGGCCTTGGGCAAGCCACTTAACCCCATTTGCTTTGCAAAAAAACCAAAAAAACAAAAAACAAAAACCCTAAAAAAAGATAGGCTAGATTTATATCTACTAGATCTCATCCAGGACCTATTATTCATAATCCTATTAAATAATTCATTGCATCTTTAACCAAAGAAGACCTTAAAAATGTCTGCCTAAATTTCTAGATAGGTTTACATTCCACAAATATAGTTTTCATTTTAACTGTGTATTTATAGCATATTTTCTTTTATCCTTTTTCCCCCGCATTAAAATATGAATGCAAAACCAGATTTTTACAAATGAAATGCTAAAATTTGACCATCAACAAACTGACAATTTCTGAGTGTCATTCTGCAATAGAACTGTTGGGCCTCAAAATTCATCAGAAATCACCCAGTGTAACCTATTCATTTTATAGACTAGTGCCTGAAAGATTAAGAAGTGTACCTTTAATTATGCACAGATCTCCTGCAGGGTCAGAACTAGAAATCAGATCATACCATGTCAGCAATCCACTCTGTTCCTGGGCAAGCAGTCCTTTAAATAATCAAAATTATACTTTCCAAAGTCTCTACCTCTGTGCCTTTGCTCACACAATTCTATCTACCTAGAATGTCCTCCTTTATCCATTTTGACCCTTTGAAATTTGGTTCAAATGTCACCTCTTGAAAGCTTTTCTGAATCTCCCTGTATTACAAGTGCTCACCCTCCCTGAATATTTAATTTTATAGTTTTAACTATTAATGTATACATCATCTTTCTTATAAGATTTATTTTCATTCTTTCCTCAGGCTTAGTACAGAGCTTTCTGCCAGAGTGGTTGTTTATAAAAGTTTTCCTATCATGGCTTTTTCTAAAACAAGAAATCCTTTCTTAAAATATCTTATGTATCAATTTTAACTTTTAATACCTGAGGCCACTTTTAACAATAAACAATTATTAATGTCACCCTTATCCCCCTCCCTTTTGGCTGTCAATCTGTGTCTGTGTCTCTATGTATGTGTGTGTCTCTCTCTCACACATATATACATATATAAATATATTCATAATTTTCCATTTCCATCCCCAAAGGTTTAAAAAAAGAATTTGTTACTGGCTGGAAAAAATGTCTTGAGAGCATTCAGCTAATATTGCCATATATTGCCAGAGAGCTCTTTATTAAGCAGAGTTTGGGTGTACTTTTAAGGTGAACAAAATGTTAGATCTCCTCCTTGATGGCAGCAAAGACAGGTTGCACCTTTGTTATCCATCTTCTTTCTTCTACCAGTTTTTTTTCCATCCCTTCCAATCAATGGTACCTTCAGAGGAACTTCAGAAAATCAAGTAAGCAAAAGGCAGCAAAAAGGGAATCTGCTCACTGGCTGGCACTTCCTCCCTCAACAAGAGAAGGCAAAAATTGGAAAGGACTGACCTGGGACCTGGTCAAAAGCTGCTTGCTGTCTGCTGACTCCATATTTGTTTGTCAATATTGATTTATTTAGAATCTTAAAAACAGATGGCTTCTACACAAGATTCTCTGACAAATTGGCAATAGTTTCTCAAGGAAAGTGGCAGGCTCCATCAGGCTTTTCTAGTCCTGGTTGGGACAGCCACTCACCCTTTCACCTCCACTGCTATTATGTCTATATTTGGAAAATGTAAAAACTCTGTCTAAAATGTCTCTAATATCAGGAGACCAAACAAAATCACCTGTTTTTTTTTTTTTCCCTTTACTGAAATGTTGCCTCAGGCACCTTATTACAATTCAACACCTACTGTCACTTAGAGCTCGCAGGTCAATCACACCCAACACATCTTACAAATGCATTTCTAGACAGTGATTTTGTGGGCTTGGTTCATATTTAACATTTTTGAGTCACTAAAAAAGAAATCTTCTAAAAGCAGAAACTGAAGAAGCCAGGGAAAGTGAAACTATATATATAAATTTTTAATGTACATTTTAATGGTTCTAACAGTGAGGCAGTTTATACCTTAAAAAATGAGACCCCAAGATTTCTGCCAAAAACAATTGTCCATAAAGTCCCCACATTTGTATGATATGCAGATGTAAATTAAAGAAGAAAATTCACTTTAACAAACTAAGTCGGCGCCATCTTTTAGAAAGGTGAATGATTCCTCTCCTCTCCCTAAAAGTTTCTGTTTAATTCATCTCTACAGTAAAATATTATGTTTGCCATTTAATTCTAGAAACAACTGGCTTTTTCTGACAGTCAACTAAAGCTAGAATTTCTGTATGCATACATAAAAGATCATCAATTATGATCTAAAAGATCTTCTAAAATCATGAATTTAAAACTAGAAGGGACTTTAGGAGATAAATATGAACCCCCCTTCCTGCTCTACCCCTCCCTAATTTTCTACAAAAGGAAATTTAAGACTAAGGAGCTAAGGGACTTGCCCAAAGTCACACAGATTTTCAAGTAGAGTTAGGTTATGAATTCAGCTCATCTACTCCAAATCCAGTGTCCTTTCCACTGTATCATCCTGGATCTTCATCTCCCAAATGCCCTTCGTAACATTCCCCACTCAGCCTTGGGTTCAACTCACTGTCCTGTGTGTTGTTACTGTTGCTCAGTCATGTTCAGCTGTGTCTGACTCTTTGGGACCCCTTTGGGGTTTTCTTGGTGAAGCTACTGAAGTAGCCTTTTCCTGCTCCAGTCGGCTCATTTTACTGAAGAAGAAACTGAAGCAAAGGGTCACACAGCTAGCAGAGGCCAGGTCTTTTTAATGCTAGTGCCTCTCCCCACAAACACACATACACTCTATCCACCCATTATCTTATATAACACCTATCCAAAGCAAACAAGTAGGTGCACTAACACAATAGCTCCCTTGACAATGTGACACATCATTAGGTCAGCTTCTTTAGTCAGTCTTAAAGGGACATTTCAGTATTCCAGCATGTTCTTTGCTACTACTAGAGCATCAAACAAAGAGAATTTAGAGCACCATCTTTCACCAATGAAAAATCCTACTCTTGTTTGGACGCTGCCCAGAACATGCCAGAATACTGGCATGTGAGAAAGGGTTTAAAGTTGTTCTTATCTTGAATTGTTTTCTAAATAATGGTAAAATACAGAGATAAAAAAAAGTAGGCATCAAGATCTGGGTTCTAAACCCAGCTAATAAGCTAGAGATGGCAGAGAGTTTGGGAAAAAATTTGTTTAAAGTTTTTGTATTTCCTGAAAAGTCCGATAGAATTAGAGAGTCTTGGAATCTTGAGGCCTCCTGCTGTAGTTCATAGCTAAAAAAGAATGCTTTTTACATCATTTGCAAAGTGAGGAAATCAATTGAAATGATCTCTAAAAATCTATGATCCTAAGATCATAAGTAGGACTTGTCAAGAGTATTGTGAAGGGAATTCCAGTTCAGGTAGGGCTCAGACTCTCTCACCTCTGAGGTTCCTCCCTGAAGTGCAATGGTTCTGCAAGGCCTATCAAGCAGTCCATCTTTGAACACTTGAAGAGGAGAGAAGACTTTTATCTACCTAGAGACAGTTTCTGGAGGCCACAAGTAACTGGTTGTGAGGCAGATAAAATGTTTCTCTAGTGCTCATTCTGTCCAAATTGGAAGCCACAACCATACAATGTTCTCTTATTTATAAAGGAACAGTACTACTTATCCAAGAAACAATGCTTAGTATAGTGGATTTATAGTTGGAAGGATCATATAATCCAATCTTTTCATTTTACAGATGAGGAAACTGAAGCCTAGAGAGGTAAAGTGTCTCCCAAGTCATACATAATAGGTGCAGAAAGGAACAAATGTGGGGTCATTTAAAAAGCTTAATATAAAACTATTTTTCATAAATAAACAATATTTAAATGGAATATAAACTATAAAAAGTTACTTTCTAGCTTCCTGCTTATTATATAACCTGTCTAATAATTTGTAATTATTTCTTGCATGCTAATTATCTAGATATCTTATAATTATTTTTCTGTCTATATTAAGGATAATTCTACTAAACTTGGAGGTGATTATCTTCTCCAAAGAGTTTCAGATAGTGTAGATTCCAAAATAGAAAAAGAAAGGCTTTATCATGAAACAATCTTGTACCAAAGAGGTTAATTCTGTAATTACCCCCAAATTCACAAGAAGAGAGCTTTTAATTTCAACACTATCCATTTATCACTTTTGACAGCCCCTATAAATGAAGATTTCGTATCCACTAACCTATGAGTGATCTCTACATTGAAATCCAACCAGAAAGAAATCCTCTTCTTCCTTGACTCTCAACACAACTCAGAGAGCAAGATTTTAGTAGAAATGACTCTTTTTTTCTATTCTCTTTTACTGTTGTAGCTTGAAGTCAGCAGATATAAAAATCAATAATACTACTTAGATTTATATAGACCTCTATTAATTCAAGAACCCTTACAAATATCTCATTTAATTCTCATAGCAACTCTTTGAGTCAATCAACATATTATTTTACCAGCTTTTCTAATAAACTGAGGTTCAAACAGCTAAGTGATGAAGGTCACTCAGAATTCAAGCCTAATGATCTTTTCATAGCATCATTACTGAACTAACTTTAACTTAATGGTCTGAATCCTCTTCTCCAAAACTTGTAGCAGTCATGTAAAAGGGGACAGGGTGAGGGGGGGGGGAGTCAAAGGCATAAATAATGTTTTTGCCATTTGTCATCAAGTGCTCCTAATATATTGAATGAACCGAGCAATACGCATAGTAAAAAAAATATTTCTATACATCTTTAAGGTTCCTAAAGTGATTAACCTACATACCTCATTTGATCCTTAGAATAGCCCTCTTAAATAGACACAGAATTGTAGAGAAGAGATAACTAACACCTAGGTGTCAAGTGAATGGAACAGTCACATAGTTATTTATTACTTTCTGGATTTATTAACTGAAATTACAACTAAAATGAAGGAGGATTTGATAAATACCTAATCAGCAAGAAAGCTTAAACCTCTGACTCAAGAAATGCAGAGTGTCTGCACCTCAATAAAAATGCCCCATAGGAGTTGCAACCGTATCTGCCTAAACTCAAATGACTTCTTTTCCATTCAAGACTTGTCAGGAGTATTCAAGTAAACCTACAGACAGATCAGATGGAACAGGGGCATTTTTTGAGTTATTTTTGTGATGTGTAGACACTTTTCCATTTCTTAAAACATTTTATTCTGCATACTATCTGCTTAAACTTGGACTTTAAAACTAGACTTCACATATGCTAAAATTATAAGTTTATAAATCGAAGAAGGGAGGGGGGTTCCACATACTAAATAAAAAGTTTTTAGCAACTCAGATTTGTGGAATCATTCTAAGTTTTAAGTCTACTGAGCTATAGAAAGTGCTGGCAAAAGTAGTAAGAAACAACCAAACAATCAAAAAATAAAAAACTCTCACACCAAAACATTTTTTAGCAAACATGCTATATAGACTCCAGCTCCCCCTGCCAAGGTCAAATAACTTCACAGTTCAATGAATTCAGATTGCTGAATCTGAATGAGGAAATAAAATAATAATATTTATTATTCATTTGGGAATAAGAAGATATCCTATTCAAGAGGACCTTGCCCAAGTTTATCTTTACAACACATGCTTTAAAATAGCCTTAATATAGTTTTGTTCTACTGCCTAGAAGATGTCATTATTCTCTCCATTGCTTATAATGCAAACATATACCCATTCTTAAAATATATATTATTACTCTCTTGAGAATTTCAAGAGAAATGGAGATAATCATATTCAATCTCCTCAGCTACAAAGTGAGAAAAACTAATGTCTGGGTTCCCTGACTCCCAAAATTGTTGTGATGACCAAATGACCCAATGTGATACTCTGTAAACCCTCAATTCTATAATATCAAATTTAATCTTTGATTCTACCAGGAGCAGCAAGATATAAAAGGAAAGAAATCTACTCAAGACCTGTCTTCAGGGTGCATGCAGAACCCAAACCCACCACCGCTACCATTACCACCATTCCCCACCACCATCATAATAACAACTCACACTTGTAGGGTGCTTTCAAAGCAACTTCCTCAGAGATGAAATAGGGATGAACCTAACCACTGCTTTACTAAAGTACTTAGCTGCATGGGGTAATGGAATAAACACCAAATTTGGAGTCAGAGGACCTAGTTTTAAGTTTCACCTCTGTTATTTACCTGGGTGGCTCTGAAGAGATCACTTTATCTCTCTGAGCCTCAGTTTACTCATCAATAAAATAAAGGTACTGGTCTAAAGTCCCTTTCAGCCTAAAACCTTATGATAACAAACCACAAACATTTATAGGATCTAAGCAACTCTTTCTCCCCATATTCTACAGAAAAAAAACCTCATTTTGCACTAACATTTTCTTTGAGGATTTAAAAAAGTTCTTCAAGTCAAGTGACATTTTTAAATGATCTACAAAGTATAGCTGCAATTTCTCAATTAGGGAGCTGATTAATCCTCCCTGCCCCCTGATTTTTAGTCCTACCTACAGGATGCACAGGAAAGGAGAGCCAACAGCTCAAAACCCCAAAGCCTTTTCTTTCAGATTTACTTTTTTTTTCCCAGAAGAACCAAAATTAAACATCACTAGGACCTGGACAAGCTTAGTGTTTTTGATAGTCTGTTAAAATGTTGGCCCTCACACTTCCCAAAGGCAAAAAAGGGAGGTGAAGGCAGAGAGGAAGACATTCACAATTTTGTTGACACAGTTTTTTCAGTTCCAGGGGAGCTAAGGGGGAACTGGCTTAACAAGCAACTAGTACATCCTTTATCTATAAAATTGACCTGGAAAAAAGGCTAGGGATTTGGTTTGGTTTTTCCTAATAACAAAATTCAGAATTCAGGAAAATTCAGGAAAAATAAAAAAAAAAAACAACTTCTGAACTTTTGAAAACCTCTGCAATTAGTTCATGAAATGAACCAGTAAGTGATTCCTCCTCCCCCCCACTTCTGTGCCAGGCTCTAATTTTTCACTCTGCTACCAAGGAGACAAGCCTCTAGAGCCCCGTCTTGGTGCCAGTGCTCCAGTGACCCTACCCTGGTTGCTCTCAGACACCCGGCCTCTGCAGAGAGCTCATTCAAGCCAAGGCTGGGCAAGCCTGCACTTCTTCACCTCTCCTGAGTTACTTATTGGCAGAGAGAAAGGAAAACCTTCCCCAGAAAATGCTCTGCGTCAAAGTCCAGACTGGAAATCAAGGAAAACAGACTTTACATATTGTGACGGTGAGCAATGATGACTGGGAAGTCTCACAACTGATTTTCCAATTAACTAAGAATAATGTATCCTTTCATGAGAAATCAACCTATACAGGAACAAAAACATCTATTCTCTGTAAAGCGATTCCAAAAGTGAAAGTTTTACAATTATATTGTTATAAGGAGAGACTGCAATATTTAAATATCCCATTAGAGTGGATAATTCAAGATAATTTCCTGAATATATATTTGTTAAAATATCCACAGGTAATCTAGGTATTTCTGCGTCTCTATAATACTGTACAGAAGCTGGTTTAAGGTCCAGAGTAATGAAAGAAATACAAGAGAGGGAAGCTGTTTTTTAGGCCTGGCTCTCCCTGTGACCTATGTGAAGTCTCTTCAATTCTCTGATCCAAATATCCTGATCTGTAAATGATTCAAGAAGAAAATTAGGCTTCTAAGGTCTCTTACACTTCTAAAATTCTATGCTTTTATGGTTGGAGCAGAAAATGCATATAAGGCAATATAAACAAGCCACAAAAAAAATTTGCTTAATAACGGAAAAGGAATGTAGAGCACACACACTTTGGAAGGAAGGAAACAATCATTCATCAAACACCAACTAAGCACCAAGGCTTAACAAACATTAATCCTCACAATCCAGAATTGATACTATTGTTGTTCAGTCTTGTCCATTTCTATGTGACCCCATTTGGAGTTTTCTTGGCAGAGATACTGGAGAGGTTTGGCATTTCCTTCTCCAGTTCACTTTATAGATGAGGAAACTTATGCAAACAGGATGAAGTGACTAACCTAGGATCACATAACTAGTCATTGTCTGAAACCAGATTTGCACACAGGTCCTCCTGTCTTCAAACCCAGCAGTTTATATACTACGCCATAGAGCTGCCCCTGAGACTCCCACATTTTGGACATCTGATTAAGATGGTTATCGGTAAGTCAAGATTCTGGGAACTATAATTAGTATATGTGTATGTGTGTATGTACACATGAGTATGTGTGTTTTCAAGAAGTATCCATGAAAAAGCTTCATCCTGACACAACCTTTAGAGCCAGTCTGAGTCAGGAAGACTAGATTCAAGTTTGTTTTAAGACTTTAGGCAAGTCACTTGATAATCTATACTGAAAAACACAACATAGGAAACTTATTCACATTGCATCTCAACTTGGTTTTAAAATATAACACTATCTCCATTTTATTGTATTTTTTTATTTTATTAAATTATCTCCCAATTACATTTTAATCTGTTTCAGCCTCACTGGGGAACGTTGGCACCCATGTGTATGAGCTCTAGACAACTCACTTAACCTATAAAATGTAGAGCAAATTTCCCAAGTTACATTGGCAGAAGTTTCTCCACTTAGAATTTTTAAGCCCAGTGAAATGATGGATCCAGTTAAAAAATTATTATTACTGTAAACTTCTTAATGTTAGGATCTATATCAGTTTACATGAACAGTAGCTAATACACAGCCTTAAATATAACAGGTAATAAATTATAATCTATAAAATATCCACATCCTAAGAAAAACAGAACAAAGACTTCTATAAACCATTAATATATCATATATTTTATTAAAAATCAAGCTTTCTGTTCAATAATATCTTCACTTCACTATGGAGTTTACAATAACAAACATTTTCATTATAAAAACAACTTTGTACAATTACCCACTCAATGAAGTCATACACCAAATCTATGATTCTTGTATAAACTTCCTGGATAACTATACTGCTTTGGAATAGGCCAAAATTCTGATTTAAATTATTTTTAATAAACACAAAAGAATTGGAAACAAAATAATCACAGCAAAAAGACAAATTTGTTCTGTAAAGCAATGGGCAAAGATGCTGTTTATCAACCAAATTACCGCAGAACTTCCAAAATACAGAATGAACCAGACTCACATATTATCCTCTTTCTTTCCCAATAGTCAGACTGTATTAACTCCACTAAGATAAGTCACAATCAAAAGGAAAAAGTTTGTATAGAGAAAGAGAAATGTGATGTGCTAGGAATGTATGTATTTCTTAATTTCTGGTAAGACATAAATTGTGACAATAGGGCCTGACCAACCTCTCTCTTTACATCTGGTGTGTGCTTCTAAGAGATGCCCATATGACACTATTCATGAGTGACATACTGGAATGTTCCTCCATGGCTCCCTCAAGATATGTGTCAAGGGGAGGCACAGTATTATAATGAGCTATGCTGTAGTCTTGTGGTCTTGCTAGACTTTGAGCTCTATGAGGACAGGAACTTTTCTTATTTAAACAGAATGCCATCTGATTACCTGAGAGAAAAATTTGCTAAAGACAGGGAAGGACGAAGGAGGATGATATTGTGATGGACTTTAAAGGATGGGTAGGAATCCACAGGTGAAAAGATAACATTACCAAGACAACAAGCTTCCAAACCCCTATCAGAAGTAGGTAAGAGAGGGTGGCATAGAGCACCGGCCCTGGAGTCAGGAGTACCTGAGTTCAAATCCAGCCTCAGACACTTAATAATGACCTAGCTCTGTGGCCTTGGCCAAGTCACTTAACCCCACTGCCTTGCAAAAAAAAAAAAAGGAGGAGGAGGAGGAAGAAGAGGAGGAGGAGGTAAAAGTTTTGGATTTGGAAATCAAGAATTACAAGAATTATGGGATCAAATTCTGACTAAATGTTTACTTAACAAGCTCTTTGAATCTCAATTATCTCATGTGTTAAATAAGGATAAAGGTATCCATAGAAATTTTGTCACATTATAAATATCAAAATATTGTATAAAGGAATTATCAATCAACTCTAATTCATATAGTATGGTTAATACATTATCAAGTAACAGATATTTATAGACCAGGCCAACAGGTGTCTTTCTATGACAGAATGAGGTAGCAAGTTAGACAGGTTATCTCTGACAACTTCTGAATCTCATTCATGTGTTAAGTTCACATGTGTTACTCTCTCCTTTACAAGAACATTTGCTAAAGTAATTGGTATTGAGAGATTTTATTCAATGATCCCTCCAAAAGATCCAAAAGGGACCATGATTACCATCTTACTGAGCATGAGCACCAGCCAAAAGCCTAATAAAAGAGTACTTTTGGGAGGTACTCTGGGATTTTTATTTTTAAATAATGAATTTCAAAGTTGTTATTATTGTTCCAGATCTCACACACATACCCCAATACTATTTAGGAAAACACAACCTGGCAATAATGTGACTTTTAAACAACATATGGTAAGGAGGCTTTAAAATGCCAACACTGTCTTTGGAATATGCTTTCAAACATAGGGAACGAGAGAAGTTGTGAGTTACTGGGAACAAAAGTTTGCAGTAATCACAACTGGGAATTCAATACAATTAGATCTACTACCCCTACGTAAGTAACCAAGATGTAAGGAGATATTAAATGCACAAAAGGGCAAAGCCATTCTAAGGGAATAAGGTTTACCAAGCCCCATCTCATTAAGAAAAAATGTGATGAGAAGTCACCTAAAAGGGGAAAAAAATGACCCTACCTTTTCCAGAACCAGTACTACTAGATAAATAGTAAGACAATTAAGAAACCTATCTCAAGGCAGAGAGGACAATTAATGACCATAAGGAGATGGGTCACTCTGAATTTTCTGCAATCAGCAGACCACAGGAACCCATTAAAATACACAGTAAAATAAAGTTGTTTTCAGACAAGTGTTAACCATAAACATGAAGCCAAGAGTTACTTTTATCAGGAGCAGCTGCCAAGCCATCTATTTCAGCACTATGCTGAGGATTTCAGTTCACTGCTCTCATTTATTCATTCTAAAGGACATTCCCACATTTTTAGAAATATTAAGATTGCATTACTCAAACCTAGGGGGATGGTAAAATTACCTTGACTTTCAAAGCAGTAAGAATACTTAATAAACATTTACTGTCTTAGACATCATTCCCTAGTACTTAGTTGCCAAAAATGATTGAGACAGATAGATGATAAATAGCTAGATATTAATATACTAAAACCTGATTAAAGTTGAATTTGGATGATTCAGAGATTGTGCTAAGCATACAGAATAGGATGCTGGGCACATAAAAGGATCCTCCAAAAGACTTGTTGACTTGAACAGACAAATCACATTTTTTTAAAAGGATGAAAGAGTTTTTAAATGAAAATGCTTAAATGCCAAACAGCTTTGTTGGACATTTAAAGCCCTTCACAACTGGCTCCAGCCTACCTTTCCACATACATTATACATGACTTTCCTTTGCTTCTAAATTAGTTGACCTAGCAAGACTTCACTGTACTTTCACTGAATGTCCTCAGTGAATATAAAAGAGTATAACCTCTATGTGAAAAAAAAAGAAAAACAAGATCCAAGGAAAGAAAATTACTTTTAATTCATAACTATTTTTCAATTACATATAACTTATTAATATGTGATTTTATTGTTTCATGTTCACTAATAATCATGAAAAATGAATTTCTACTCAAAATAGCAAAATTAGGCAGTTTCTTCAACAATATTTATTTATTAAAAAGGATAAAGTATATGCAATTTACTGAAGGTACAAAGTCAAAAAATTGAAACCATCCTTGCCCTAAAGGACCTAATATAAATGTTACCTTTTAATAATATTCTATTTTGCTAAATGAAAAAATTTCTGACCAATTTGTTGTCATTCACACTTTAAGATCAAAGACTGGCAAACTTTGCAGTTTTATTCAGCAAAATTTGATTAGTTTAAACATAGAAACTCATTCCAAAAATGAAATTAACTAAAAGAATGGATTTAGAATTTCATTCTGAGCCAAGCAGAACAAATCTGGATTAGGACTTTTAACACACACATCAGAATGCTGGGGCTGAAAGGAACCTTGGAAATCAGTGGAAACCTTTTATTTTACAGATATAGCTGAGGACAAGGGAACTGATGTGATCTAACATCTATAAAATATCATCCACTTCACTTCAGATTAGAGGGAGAAAACATGTTATAGTAGATTGGAGAGCTGACTTCACTCAGTAAGGGCAAGAGAAAAGTCCCAAGGAGAATATACATTAGTTTTATCCGAAGTTCTGGTCCCACTGCCTTTCAGTGTCCTCAAACAATCTTCCAAGGCAAGTCACTTGCTTAGATGGCAATGATCTGAAGAGGCAGAGGAACTTCTCTGATATAGCTAGCTCCCTACACTAATGAAATCATATACTGAAACAATATACAGGCAGTAATTCACAACATTTGCACTGTCATATAACTTGGAAAACCTCAGATCAAATCAATATTCCCCTTTCACCTGATGACTACTGAAAAAAAATCAAACATCTGGACGTGACTTGATAAAATCAGAAATAATCAAAGGAAACACCAAATAATATGTTAATTATCATTAAATGGATCTTTTATCTTAATGACATGATCAGGAAAATTAACAACTACCATTCGTTTATATATGTTCCTCACTGCTGGGAAAAGGATCAATTCCTTTCAAGCAATATTCATTTGAAAAGAATGCAATTAATCTAGACAAATAGTATTTGGCATAGTCACTTGGAAAGCATGGAGGTTACACCACATTCTCAATATCACGCAGAAATATATAAAATTCTTTATTTACCCTGGCATAAAGTTTATTTAATTTGTTTCCATGCCATAGAATTCAGAAGTTTTATAAAACTTTAGCTTACTTAATGATTTTTTTTTGTTTATGAATGATTCAAAATTGAAATGGTCTGTTAGAGAAAGTTTCACCCAATTCTCAATATTTCAGTTCAGATTGAAACAACAAAGAGGCAATGTGTTGGATTAACAGTTTAAAACCTTCAAGGGTCACAGAGCAACATCAAAATGCAGGGAATATCTGATACTGAAATTTACTTCACTAAGTCTGATTCTCTTTGATAAGAACTACTACTGCTAGGAAATACTATGTATTGATTTTATTTTATTTATTTAAGGTAATGGGGTTAAGTGACTTGTCCAAGGTCAAACAGCTAGGCAATTATTAAGAGTATGAGGTTGAATTTGAACTCAAATCCTCCAGACTCCAAGGCAAGTGCTCTATCCATTGTGCTACCTGGCTGTCCCCAATACAATGTATTTTTTTACAAGCACACTTACAATCTCATTTGACCATTCCAAACCACTTTTTCCCCAATCAATTCTCAATTATTTTGCATGTTTACTAGAAAAAAAATCTAGGACAGAGCAACAGAAAAAAGGCCCTAACAACATTCTGAGATTATTAGCCTGAAAATCTTATATTAGATATGGAGGAAGTAAAGTGAAGCACCAGCACCAGGGCTAATACCTTCTTGAAGTAGCTGTCTTTTGGAGATGGAGCAGGGGGCGGAAAGAGTCACCTGTCAGGGCAGAAATTCCTCCAGAGCATAATTTCCAAAATGGGTAGCAAATCAGCTGGTAAGTCTGTGCAGGAAGTAGTTAAAAAGGTGGAAATGAATGAAGCAAGTTTTTCAGTGTTGCCTTGTCAAGCATATCTAAAATAATTCCCCCCAACCATGATTGATTATAACTTTTGAGCTTCAGATGCTAACTTAAAAAGGCTACAAGCTAAGACAAAAATGGAGGGAGAGTTGGTGCTCAACTTTCTGTTCACAGATGATTTTGAAGTCAACACAGTCTCTGAAGCTGAGATCTGACAAAGAATGGATTGATCCTCTGCTTCTTGTGCTAATTTTGACCTAATAACTAATAACAAGAAAATGGGTTCTCCACCAGCCAGCACCACACCATCCATACATGGAATCATGGTTTCAGCAAAAGCAGAAATTTGGGGATAAGTTCATTTACCTTGAGAGTATACTTTCTAGAGATGTCCACACACATATGACAAGGTTGATGCATGCATTGCCAGAGCTGCTCATTTTGGAGATGCTCCGAAGGAGAGAGAAGAGGTATTAGTTGCCTATCAAACTGAAGGGCCACAATGCCATTGTGCTTGGAAAACCTGTACAGTCTACCAGCATCATGAATCACATTCATCTGAATTATCTTAGGAAGATTCTGATGATCACCTTCAAAATAAGGCACTGGATACCGAGGTCATTTCTTAAGAAAAACTACAGGCATTCAAACTCTACTACAGAAAATGTAATTTTGATAGGTTGGCCAGGTTGTTTTAATGCCAAATGAATACTTGCCTAAAAGCCTATTTAATGAAGAATATACAAGACAACCACTCACATGGGGATCAGAAGAAGTGATACAACAACATTCTCAAGGTCTCTCTGAAGAGCTTTGAAACTGATTTTGGGACAAGGGAGACAGTGGCAAAGGACCATCTAGCATGATGTGCCTACATCAAAAGAGGAGATGCATTCTATGCGCAAAACAGAATTGCAGTAGCTCAAAAAAAAAATCATGAGATGTGCAAATTTAGAGATAGCTCCATTCCAAATGTTCATATGGACTATTTGTGCCTGACCTGTGGTATAGTATTGGATTGATCAGTCAGTCAGAAATATTGTAGCTTAACTCCAATATAATGGTGTTATTTTCATTATCTTTGAGAACTAAGCACAACAACCCAGTTGCTAGGACCTCTGTTTCCCTTGCCTCCAATTTACTTTGCATTTACTTTGTCTAAACCTAGATGTTTACACAGTATCTCCCCTAATAGAAAACTCCTTGAGGGTAGACACTATTTCATTTTAGCCATTTGATGTATCAAGTGAATAAACATAGTGCCAAATATACAGTAGCCACTTGATAAATATTTGTTGGTTGACTGATTGATGACCTAAAAGCAGGCAGGCATCCTCTTCATTATTTATTAACATAAACTATACAGCCACAAATAGCCCATCAATGGTTTCTTTTGTGAAGGGTGGGGAAAGGCAAATGAAGTATTTAGTTGGAATGTAGAGACATTAGGAGGCATTATTCATCAATAACAAACTTCACTATGGAAGATTGACTCTTGTGGTTAATCTGCAAAAGGAGATGACATATATGTTGTTAAAATGACAGAAAACCAGGCAAAAAAATTCTTAGTGAGGCTATGGGTCATTTTTCAAAGGAAAAGAAAACTGAGATGAAAATGTGAAGAATAGGCTCCTCCCCAAGCAAGAAGAGCTCCAATTGTCAAGAAAAGGTCTCTTCCATGCACAGACACACACACACAAAGACAATCATAATTAATTAGTTCCTTCTACTATGGACGCAAAGCATTCAATCACCAAGAAACAGACTTCTCACATAGCCCTCAGATGTGTCCCTTCCCTGGACTTACATTGGGAGCAAGGTAAAGAGGCCTTCTTTGAATGACAGAACAATTCCCAGGAAAAAAATGTACAAAAGAGAAGCCAAAAAAAAAAAAAGACACAGCAACTGTCAAAACAGCTAAAGTTAATAATGTACTTTTATCATTTCATACCTGTAAGCAACCGCCACATTAAAAGTGATACTTCCACAGGAGTCTAGATGGCTCAGGGGAGGGAGTAACAACACAGAGAGCATTTCACCTATTTCAGATCCAAACCCAGTCTAGTGATGAATGAAGCAAATGTGTGACATCTCACAGCTGCTCAGAGATGGAGAGGGACCTGGTTGTACCAGACTATTGCTGTTTTCAGAACTTGAGGACACCAAAATATAGCCTTCTTTCACCCACCCTTGTGTTCTCCACTCTCATGAATGCAGAAACAGAAAGATGTGAAATTTTCATGACTTTAGGCTTTCTGTAAGTCATTTTTTCTTCTCTATCACCCACCCACTAGAATGTTATTTCAGGCAGCTGACAGATAAGTGTTCATTTCCATGATAGCTCATAAGGTGAGTGCCCTTCTCACCATTAAGATTTTTATGGCTCACAAAATCATATTTGGTTGACATAACATAAAGGGAATATTTATGCAGAGAAAGATATACAGCAAAAAGCTCATTCATCCTCCATTCTTTCTAACCATCTTGCTAAGTATACCTCACCATCCACAGTTCTAGATATATAGTAAGCATTCAAACAGTAACTCAACTGAATTATTTCTCAACATCTGCAATACAGTGATCACTGAAATTCATAATTATGATTCTGAAATACTAAAACACACTAAAGTTAAGCATGTTCTGAATCACCAAAGATACTGTTGTGCTAATCATAGTTTTATTTTTAAATGTAATTCATTATATCACTGGAAAATTGTAAGTCCTGGAGCATTCCAAAAAAGACTATGAAGTAAATGCTTTTCAGAGCAAACCCTAGAGTCTCACAAATACCATTTCCTTAATCAACATAATTCATTTTTGCACCTGCCCCTCCCCCCCTGCAATTATCTCAACAGTTCACTTGATTCTTCAAGCCTGACTCACAATTATTTTGGGCAGTTTCCAGAAATCAAATCTATCCCTCAAGGGTAGAGATTTGCCACCCAGGAGTTGACCTACCCAACAGGGAGATAAATTGAGGAGAATGTTTTATAACTTTAAAGCCTGTTAGTCATTCATGTCAGAATTCTTAGAAGCAAATGATATATTAGCTATGTGGAGTGCTTTGCAAACTTTCAAGCACTATTGGGGTTTTTTTTGTTTTTTTTAAATTATTATGGAAATTTAAAAAAAAGAGAAATAAACAAAAACACTGCACCAATCTGATAATCTTGATCAGCTTTTGCCACCTATATTAAATTTTTTTGAATCTCCCACACCAATTTTTGCCACCTATATTAAATTTTTTTGGGTCTCCCATACCAATTTTTCAGCTATTACCTTTTACCCTGAAGGTAAAAACAAAAACAGAATAAGAAATCCCATTAAAGAAATGAGTCCCCCATGTTTTACCCATTATTCAAAAAGCATAATTCAAAGACCTTGAAGTTGGCTAAAGAAATATTTTTGTTCAGTGATTACTCCATTTCACTATCAATCTTAAATAGCAGGTGCCCCTCCAGGATGCAATGGGCCAATTCTATCAGGAACTAAATCTATAAGACTTCAATCCTCACTGGATCAATAAGGTTCATACTTGGACTGGGGGGAATCCACAGGGTAGCTAGGAAAATACTAGCACCATACAAAAATTCACAGAGCATTCACACTTGATGAGCGCATTGGCATATGAGGTCCCTGACAGTGTTTCCTCAATGGTAATATGATTCAAGTAAATTACCCCCATTGTGTTCCACTCAACTAAATAGCTTTAAGGTTATTAGAAATCGGTTGCCTTCTTTTGCATTCTCACTCTCTTGGATCGATAATGAGGCTTTCCTCCATCTGTCAATTATACTCCACATGAACACTTGATTCAATATCTAGCACATAGTAGGTATTTAATAAATATTGACTGACTGAAGTACTACTGTTAAATATTACCTAATGTCATGAATAGTGACAGAATAAATAGACCTAAAATCTGAATGAAAGCAAATGTCAAAAGAATGTTTATTTAGATTGAGACCATTAACCACGTTATGGTATATTCCTATAATGCATGCTACTAATATGAATAATAAAGATGTTATATAATTGTCAAAGGTAGCCTTGGAAACAGAGTACTAGTACAAGAATGTTGGGCTTGGAATAAAAAAAAACCCTCATTTAGAAATCCTGGCTCTGGAACTTCATACCTGGGCAACCATGGTGAATAACTTAATGCCTTTGGGCCAATAACAACTAATACTTCTCTGCTTAGTTCTAGATGGGTTGAGAACTGCCCTGGTTGTTGTATCTTGAGATCTCAAAAGATCAATGACACATTGTGCTATCATCATCATCATCTTTAATAATGATATCTAAACAGCAATTCTAAACTAAAGTGCCTCATTTCATCACGGCATGGGGATGGTCCTTAAATGTAAGCAAAGTGTCAAGTTCAAATGGCAGAGATTTTGATTATGAGCCCTGTATGAGACTAGGTGACTGTTACCCAAAACCAGCTAATTTCTGAGAAGTTCTTCATTAGAAATTTGGCCAACAAGGGTTAATTAATTTTTTAACATAAGGATGGAAGACATGTGCTCCGCATTGGCAGAAGGAGTATCATAATTAATAAATTTTAAAATATGTAGAAAGATATAAAATTTACACATTAGAATCCGACTGAAATGTCTACTCTCATTGTTGATCACTTGTTTATTTGAAAGAAATTTTTCTGCCTTTATTAGTGCCAAACAAGAAAAGCTAAAATGCTTGAACAGAGTGCCATATAGAGTAGGTTTAATAAACATCTGACAAATCAAATTGAATGTCATAAGTATGTGAATTTTATACTACAGCAATTCCTATCAGGAAGTCAGGTTCACTCAAAATTTTACCTAAATGACAATTGCAATTGATAGAGAGGAATCTTACATAAACTAACAAATGTTCCTGCTTCAAAACAATTATAAGTCTTAGCTTCATTAATAAAAAAATTATTTTCTCTTCCTTATTTTTGCATGTTATATTTTCTTTAATCATTAACTATAGCACAGGCATATATTTGTTGCTGAGCTATTTCATTAATGTCCAACTCCTTCTGACTTCTTTTGGGGAAAAAAGAAAGGAAGAAGAAGAAAGAAGAAAAAGATAAGGAGGAAGAGGAAAGGAGGAAAGAAGAGAAAGAAGAAAAGTAAAAATGAAGAAAGGAAGTAGAAAAAGGAAAAAAGAAGGAAGGAAGGAAGGAAGGAAGGAAGGAAGGAAGGAAAAGCAAGCAAGTAAGAAAAAGAAAGCAAGCAAGCAACTAGACCTGGAATCAGGAAGACCTGAGTTCAAATCTAACCTCAGACACTTAATAATAATTACTCAACTATGTGACCTTGGGTAAGTCACATAAAACCCATTACCTTGAAGAGAGAGAGAGAGAGAGAGAGAGAGAGAGAGAGAGAGAGAGAGAGAGAGAGAGAGAGAGAGAGAGAGAAGAAGGAAGAAAGGAAGAAAGGAAGAAAGGAAGAAGGAAAGAAGGAAAGGAAGAAAGGAAAGGAAGAAAGGAAAGGAAGAAAGGAAAGGAAGAAAGGAAAGGAAGGAACAAATGAATGAACAGTAAAGTTAAAATATAAAATGAGGGTTAGCTGAGACTGTTAAAATGACAGTTTCTGCTTCTATATTTTCATTTGTTCCCAAAGCTAATGAATATACATCTGATATATTTTTGGTAAGTTTTGATATACTGAGTTCTAATGAAAACTGCCAACAGAACAAATCACTAAGAATGGAAATGTCAACACAAACATACAATCTACTATTTATTGATGGGACAGAAATAGGCAATGAAAGAAAGGAGAAAGATAAGGAGAGAAAAGATGGCAGCCTGGGTCAGTAGAGGAAGAAAAAAAATCTCAAAACCAATTTCAAATCATAGGATCATAAAATTAAAGCTAGATGAAAACTGAAAGGCTGTCTAGTACAAAGCTTCTCATATTTACTAGAATTCCGAAATTTCATAATTTGGTTTGGCTTAAAGATGATTCTTGCAATAGGAATGAGAAATAACTAATGGAAACTGAGGTCCAGAAGATTCTGTGTTCTGACTAAATTCATATGCATATTAAACAATGCAAGGATAGAATAGAAATCTAGTTCCTCTAACCCAATTCCAATACTCTCTACATTACCAAAAAACCATCAACAAATGTTATACAACGTACTCTAAGAAATGTTGTGGAGGTCCAAAAAAAAAAAAAAAGGTACAAAATTGAGTTTCTGACCTCAAGAAGTTTAAATCTAAGTGGCAAGTCACATTAAAAAAAAACTGAATAGGGAGAATGAAAGTTCAAAGACCAGTTCAGGGCAATGGATTTAAAGTTAGAATATGTCTCAAGAGGGATATAGTCCATCATCATAAAACATTTAAGCAAAGCAGACTTTATGTAAAGTAAATGACATAGGTTATTAAACAACAGCGGTGTTGAAACCCAAGTCTTCTGACTTCAGATCTCATGCTCCTATTGGGCCTTAGTGGTCCAGCCCTACATGACTAACCATCAATAGAACTATATATAGAATAAATGCTTATTAGAGTACAAAGGAAGGAGAGATGACATCAGGCTACGGTGATGAAGAAAAACTTTATGGATCCTAGGTGAAAAGGTTTATAGCTTTAAGGGAACTCTGGAAATAACTGAGGCCAACTTTCTCATTTTATTGGTGAGGAAAATTTAGCCTAAAAAAGATGACACGCATGGGTTGGACTAAGTCACTCCATTTCCCTGGACCTCAGTTCCCATATCTGTAAAATTAGAGTTGAACTAGATGTTCCCTCAAGTTTCTTCAAGTTCTAAATATATGAGCTTATGTTCTCAAGAGAACAATAAAGCTGTTTGACTGGAGCTAGGTAGTTTAGGTAGGGAAGTAGTAGTGGATGATCTGGGAAATATTTAAGAGATCATGCTTCCCAAATTATACGAAGTACCAAGAGAAAAGGCCCAATAAAAGAAAGATTTGTTGTATTGTATGAAAAAGCTTGACATTCATTGTCTATAAACATTGTTACCTCTTGTCTTGTTATTATTAATTAACTCCAATCAATTTACATTTCATTCTCTGTGGCAACAAGTATCTAAATGACATTCTCTTGCCAGGGAATTAAAAGAGTATATAATATAACATGAAGAAACTGTGAATTCAAGTGGGACATCTACAACAAGAAATGTTTCACACCAATTCTCCATCTGTATATCAACTTCAGAACTCTAAGGTCACAAAATTTCAGAAATTTGATTTTCAACTTATTTTTCCACCACATTATTAATGGTGAAACAAGAATGGAACTCACAAAGGGAGATTAGAATGAGGATAATAGAAAATTCACTTTATAGTGTCACAGAATAAAGGATACACACAAAATAATGCATGATTTTGGGTCACCTTGCTTTTAGATTCCTTCTCAACTGTTTGGGGAGGTTCTGAATAAAGTTTTCCTATTCAGCTAAAAGCTCTTCTGTTTGCATCTCTACCCAAATTTTTTTCTTTTTTCTATCCCTTTCCATTAGCATCCTACATAATTATGCAAGCCAAAAAAGAATATTAAAAATAATCCTATAAAGAATAAACCTAAAGAAACCAATAAGGAATAAATCTACAAAGAAATCACACTCACATAATAGAAATCAAGCTTAATGAAAAATATTCTATTTCACAAGGTTTGCATTAGTGGTATCAAACAGGTATTTTTATCTTGCCAAAACTGAGGGAAAAAAGCATGGCAAATTCAATACTGGAGTTTGTATGATGGAAAAAAGAACAGAAGAAAAGCAGTTATATTTTCTGATGAGTGGCACACTACCAAGAGGAAAGTAAGAAACAGAAATGACATCATCAGATATTCTTATGTCCCTCCTACTTTCCCAGACCAACTTGCCAATTTTGGCTATATTTTTTTTTTGCAAGGCAATGGGGTTAAGTGGCTTGCCCAAGGCCACACAGCTAGGTAATTATTAAATGTCTGAGGCTGGATTTGAACTCAGGTACTCCTGACTCCAGGGCTGATGCTCCATCCACTGTGCCACCTAGCTGCCCCAATTTTAGCTATATTCTTTAAATTCTTCATGGTCCACATTGGAAAAAAAAGAAAGTTTCTTTGACTCTTTATGTTTCCTCATAAATGGAATGAGAAGATTGGACTAACTGATCCCTAGGGTCCCTTAAGGTTTGACAGTCTAAGAGTTTGTGAGTCCATACAGGTAAAGCAAAACTAAAACATACATACAGAGTAAGCTAGACAAACAATAAGACTAAAACATATTAATATGGAAATTGTCTTTAGAGGAATTCGGTTCATAGAATCATAGGCTTTAAATACTAAATATCATCAAGCCCAACCTCCATTTATAGATAAGAAAATTGAGGCCAAGAGAGTCAAAGCAACTTGTTCACAATTGGTCTGAAAGATTCTAGATGGAACCAGTATGCAAGTGTCAAACACAAATCTCCAGGGTTCTTTTCATTATAAAAGGATTATGAATGTTTATAGGCATCATATTATCTGTAACTGTACATAAAATATTATATATTCCTCAACCATGGTTGCTCAATTAAGTTAACCATAATCTCTGTAGCAAAAATTTTCATTGGAGCAATTACAGGAAGGATCTCATCAAAGAAAAAATATGGAAAGATACAAAAAATTACTGGTTGATTATTAATGGTATTTATATAGTGTTTCAGATTTTGAAATATGTAAGATTTTATTTGATAAACACAAGAATCTTGTATGATAGGTAATATTATTACCTTTTTATAGATGAAGAAACTGATACTCAGAAAAAGAGAGACTTGCCTATGGTCACAAAGCTAATAAATGTCAGAAGCTAACTTCCTTGAAACACAGAATTGTCACTGTTGTTGGTTATTGCCCTTTATTCTCAAAGAAGACTAAAATGATATCACTATTGTTAAAGTCTTGCAGTGCATTTGATTGTGACTGATCAAATTATGTGTGATATAACGGTAAAGGATAACTTTAGACAATAAAAAGAAAATGAATAAATGAAACAAGCATAAACAACAGTTTTTAAAATGTAGCTATTTTCATAAACATTAAGAGGTTTTTTTTATAATACCCTTCTTAATTAAAATTGGATTTGTTCATTTGATTACAGAAGGGAAGTTGGTTCAATGCCACGCAGCAGAGATTTGTTTGGCAAGATTACTGCTGATTTCAAGACCAAATCTATGTCATTTCAAACATGTTTCTGACATGTACCATAACAAGTTTCCAGTTGCAAAATATATTCTTATCATCCAGGAAAGATTCAACTTTGAATCCGTTTCTTAGACTTTTAGAAAATGAATGACCTTGCTCAGTTATTCCTTCATGATTTTTCTGCTTCCAACATTATCTACTTCTACCTATGGCTTCAGGATAACTATGAAATCAGTTCAAACCTAGGCAGAAAATATGTAAGGAACACCTGCCTCAGCAGTATCAAATTCCATTCTTGCTGCTGGTACTCTATGACTGCTTACCTCATCTTTAGTCTACTTGGGCCTCTTATTGATGAAAACTGTCTGCTATGGCTTGGTAACCTTTGTGACATGGTCTTAGATTGAACTTTAAAATATCAATATCAATATCGATATCGATATCAATAGTGATATAGATATGAAACCATCAAAGAAAAGGGAAATGTAAACCTATTCGCAAGACTTATGGGTTTGTTCTGTCCATAAAAGTTCAGTTATTTTCTTATGCAGCATTTAAAAGGCAAATTAGCAATGAAATAAATGATCTTCAAAATGAGAAAAAGAAATGGATCTAAGTTCTGACCTTATAAAAAAGGTTTTTATTTATAAAAGTAGATTCCAAATGGACTTCATATCTCAGAGTCCATATTGAGTGTTCCTTCTCTTACTTATAAATTTCTAATTTGCAAGTAAGACAGAAAAAAATGCCATAAAAAAAGTCTACCACTCAGACGCAATTTTCTCAATATTTATAACCATGGGGGTACAGTTCGATGTCCCCAGGAACCTATAAATACAATGTCCATACTACATTTCTAGGTACCAAATTTAAGTTTTCAGATATTACTTTTTTCCCCTGATATTTATATATTCTTAGATAAAAAATTCTATGATGGTAATGGCTGAGAAAAAGATTAAGAACAGGAGAAAACAGAAGTCCTCCTAAACAAAACTATGATTTCAGGTCAAATAAAGTACTAATGAAAACAGGCAGGAAGGATTTTATCTTTGGAGTTCCCTCACCTCTCTTAGTTTTCCCTTTCAATCAGTAAATACTTGTACATTTTCTTCTTCCTCCTCCAATGTTTCAAAATATCCCATGCCCCAGAAACAAAAGTCATGAACACTTGGGGGGGGTATGAATTTATCAAAAAGATCTGGGGGGGGTGAAGGGGGAATGAGTACTCGAGTCATCTTAAAAATGAAATTCTATCTATCCCCAGAATAGAGAAGAAATTCTGGGAGAATAAGATATTTCCTAGGTCGCTTAAGTCACAACAGAAGACCAGGCCAAACCAGAGGCTTGTGTGCCATTGTGGAGATTAATAAAGACTACAGAAAGAGTTTCTGTGTCTATAAAATTCTTCTTAAAGTAGGTGTAATTTCAACAAATGCAAAAAATATTTCAAACAACATTCTCAGAATAGGTCAAACCTGGATGACTTTGGGGGAGGGGATGTGTGAAAAGAGAACCAAGAGGGAAAAGAGGAGAATGTTATGTAAGCTGTCATTCTAAAAGTGAATATAACAAGGCTGCATGTAAAACATTAGCCAGCATTCTGAGAATCATTGACTGTTCAACACATTTTATAACATCCTGTTGCTTAATAAATGGACCTAAATAAGGCAAGGACAAAAAATAGATTGGAAAATAAAAAGTCTTCTAAATATATAATGATCAATGAACTAGGGGAGCAGATGGGCAAGGGTCTGTTTGGAAGTAATTTTATACCATTTCTTCACAGAAAAAATGAAAAGAAATAATGCTTTTTAACTTAAGAAAATATTTCTTTGACTAAGAGAACAATGATTTTCTTTCAAAGAGGTAGTATAGTTGAAAAGGCAAAAGATTTATATCTGGAAGACTAGGGTGGAAACCTGGTTATGATTAGATTATTATTATTATAATTATTATTATAATTAGCTGTGACATTAGTCAAATAACAAAGGATTTTTTTGGCCTTAAGGTTCCTCATGTCTAAAAATGAGAAGTTTAGCGGATATGATCTAGAAAGTTATTTCTGTCTCTAATATTATAAGCAAAGCTTAATGAAAAATATAAAATCATTTTTGCTACATGATATGAGGTTGATAATGGCTATCTACATTGTTTTAGAGTTATATGACTTCTTTTTCCCCACTGTTTCTTCCAGTTAATTCCATTTAAAAGGGAGAAGAAAATTTATTCTCATAAGACTTTCCTCATCAAGAAATAAATTGGTGAATTTCTTCTAAAAAGTAAGAGCCTTAGATAAGGTCTAAAAGTCAAACAAAGTGCCAACTTTTACATCCTAATTCTCCTAAATGTTAGCGCCTTCCCTAAGAGATTATCTTCCATTTATCCTACACAGATTTTGTTCATGCATGGGGGTTTTGCTTGTTTTCTCCCTACATGAGACTGTGACTTGCTCAAGGGCAAAGATCATTTTGTCTTTCCTTTTATCCTCGTCATTTAGTACAGTGACTGATACATAACATCTTCAAATAAGCTAGCTGCATAGGCAACTAAACTCTATGTAATTTTATTCTAAAAGATGACCAAACGTATAAAGCACATTTTCCAAAGGATGACCACCATTTTCTTTTGTTCATTTCCTTGATGCTTTTGCCAGTTTTCTTGTGCCTACTTCCATGCAAGTTAGATATAAAGCTCTTAGGATGAACCTGGGAAGACACTATAAATATCTCTTGATTTCTGAATCTGTGAATGTGCTAGGAAGCTATATGTCTAAAGTACTTTGAAATCAGAAGTGGAAGCATATATTGATGCTACTCTGGAGCAAAAAAAAAAATCTACTATATGAAACAATATTATCTTGTATCTTCTATAAGAAAAAACTTAAAAATAGACATTTTGATCTAATTATTGGCATTAAAAAGTATCAGGTAATAAAACTATTTTTCATCCTCCCCATGGACACTCATTCTCAAGCTTTCTGAGGTACCACATTCAGAGAGGTAGGGCAATTGAGTTGTGAGAGCAGGAAGTAGCTGAGTAACAAGAGCTGCCAGCAACCCTACAGAGATCAGCTGCTCTCTCACCTAGGGAACAGAAAGAGTCCAGGTCTCTGGGCTGATGATCCTGAAACTAACCTTTTTCATATGACTACAGAACACTGAACATTTTGGTAGGAGGGAGGGCATGAAAGCTTTCCTTTTGTGGCAGATCAGTATCACAAATTTCAGGTCTGATGCCAAGTCTCACAACACCTCTCATATATACACCATTCTCACCACCTGGGATAGGCCCTCATTAACTCACACCTGGGCTACTATAATAAACTCCTGGTTAGTCTGCCTCAAGTCTCCCCCTTTTATAGACCATCCTCCAATTTGCTATCAAAGAATCTTCCTCAAGAAAACTCCTCCCCCCAATCAATATACTTCCAGGGACTCCCTATTTTATTGCATCTAGCACATGACTGGTCTCTCCCTACTTTCCCAGTCTTCTTACACCTCCTTCCTTCCCTCCATGTACTTTACTATCCCACAATAATGGCAATAAGGTATACACACACACATACAAGACAACTGTAGGTTAATATAATTAGTTTCTTTTATAATTTTGTGTATATTTTATTTTATACATCTAAAAAATATTCTGAGATGCCACAAAGGAGTATGTGACACAAAAAGTGTTTTAGAACCCCTGACTTAAAAATTGATCATCTAAAATAGGTATATCGAATAGTGTTTTGCACTCTAGATAAGAATTCTTTATTTTGCAAAATGATTAATGATTTCTTTGAACCTATCGAGGGACTATTGATTTAGAGGTACAAGTGAGTGACTCTAACTCCCCTCATTATGAAGGTGAGGAGAGAGATTAAAATGGATAAAGTGATCTGGCAAAAATTAAATCCTCCCTGGACAGTACAGTGCCCAACCACTGAGCAACACTGCCTCTCAAATAGCAGGCTCCACAGATGAATTTAAAATAAAGTCTAAACCTTAAATATTCAATTTATACAATTTCACAGGCGTCTATCTCTATAAATTAGGGTGGCCCCAGGAAAGAGTGAGATAAGGCATTCTCAAGGACTCCTAGAAAAGAGAGAGACATATATCGGAGGCCAAAGGGCAGATGAATCAGGGGATTGCAGTCAGGTAGGTATGCTTTCTATGAATACCTAATTTGACTTGTGGATACCATCTACTTAGATAGGATACTAAAACAGGAATGAAAGGATGTAAGCACTAAAATGGCCAGAATCTGCCAGCAACTAGCTATGAAACCTTGGCCTCCAGTTTTTTTGTTCTGAATATTAGTGGCTTAGGCAGTACCTTCCAGTTCTGTGGTTCTAAGTTCCCTTGCAAAATAGTACTCAATGCAATTAAAAAATATTAATAATTAACTTCCCACCATGTGCAATACACTAAACCCTATTTACTTCCTGAACTTGGCTAGCACCTGGAGTTTCTGAAGGCTCATTATAACCAAACGCCCGGTTCACTATGAACAGGAAAATCAAATAATGAGACAGGAAAAGAGAAAGGAAAAAATATCAAAGAATCTTGGCCTATGTAATGAGCCAGGTTCTAAAAGATTTTGCTCAAAAAAAAGACATGAAAACTACTAATACTTTAAAAAAGTTAAACAACAACTTTTCAACATGTCCTTTTTCTGAAGCAACAAAATCTGGATTATTTTCCTGTACCATGTTCCCTGCCCCCCCCCCCCACAAGGCAAATCTATGGTTGCAAAACAAATAATTTCAAAGTCTGCAATGTAACCCTTGCCCAAAATCATCACCTTTTCCAAGGGAACAATAAGTTTCAAATCCTGACTACAAGTCAGAGAATACAAAGATCAAGATGAGGTTTCCCTAATAACAATGCGGATGTCACAGTGGCTACTGGTCAGGTCAAATGCAGAAGATTTCAAGTTTGTACATTTTTCTGTTGATCTCATCAAGGCTGCTTCATGTGCACTTGACTCATCTAAAGGGTCCTGACTCCTTCATTCTTTAGGAAATCTGGATGAGAGTTTTCTTTGACCAGATAGTTCAGCCAGATCAAAGCACATTCTCTCCATTTTCCAGCCCAGTTACATAGAAGGAAGAAAGGGAGCCAAGCTGACATTACAAACTTCTCAAGAATATAGATTTTTAGAGAGGGTTTACTTGATGAGTCTTTAGCACTTTCTCTGCAAAATTCAGTCTTAATTAACAGATTTGCCTAGAGAGTTCTGAGAGGATAAGAGACTTGTCCAAGGTCTCAAAACTAGAAGTATGCACCAGAAGTTTAATATTCTCCTACCTTAAAAACCACCTAAAAACTCACATGGAGAAAGATGGTTTTAAAAGAGATTATGCATAAACAACTGCTGAGCCAGATGAGCAGAATCAGAAGAACACTGTATACCCTAATAGCAACATGGGGGTGATGGTCAGCCTTAATAGACTTGCTCATTTCATTAGTGCAACCATCAGGAACAATTTTAGGGTATCTGCAATGGAGAATACCATCTGTATCCAGAGAAAGAATTATGGAATTTAAACAAGAACTAATTTAATTTTTTAAAAAAGTTATGTCCTTATGTAATTTTGCTATCTCTTATATTATAATTTTTCTTTAAAGATATGATTTCTCTCTCAACACATTCAATTTTGATCAATGTACAGCATGGAAACAATGTAAAGACTATCAGACTACCTTCTGTGGGGGGTGGGGAGAGGGACATGAGATTGAGGGGGAAATTGTAAAATCCAAAAAAACCCAATAATTAATAAATAAAATTTTTAAAAGAGAGAGAGAACATTGACACCCATACTCTCCTAGAAATCAAACAGGAATCAGTATAAGAAGGGCTCTGAATGGGAATGACAGGTCAAAGGGGAAATAATCCTATGGACTTTGATAAATCTCTCTGCCCTTCTGAGTTTACTTTCCTATCATGTATCATGGGTAAATAAATTCTCAGCTGCTGCTGGCAAGGTGTCCCACCTCCCCCACTGTGAGGCAGTATTGTTTGCCAGATCAACTCAGACTAAAGCAGCAACTATTTACCAAAGACAAGATGGGATGGGAAATGAAAATAGAGGGGGCCTTGCTCAAAAAGTGTTTTCCCCCAAACCTCCACAAACAATAAAATACCTCCAAAGAGCAAAATGATGAAAGAGAGGAATTAAACATCTAGAAAGGCAAAAATGGCGTGGTTGGATATGCCACATTTGCCATAATATGGATGTCATTGTATGGATAAAGAGTTTGATTTTAAGCTGGAAGGATTTTAAGCCTCAGATATGTTTTACTAGTTTTGTGACCTTGGACAAGTCTCTGAACCTCAGAGCTCTCTAAGTAAATCTGTAAATTAAGACTGAATTTTGCAGAGAAAGTGCTAAAGACTCACCAAATAAACCCTCTCTAAAAACCTATTCCAAACAAGGAACAGAATAAAACGGGTTTTATTTTAGATTTGTTGCATTTTGGAAGAATTACACCCATTTAAAAACCAGACAGTCACAATTTTTTAGAACCTAAGGTATACGATAGGTTGTCTTGAAGTCCTTAAAATGATGTCTAAGAGGGCAACATAAAACTAGTTAAATGGAACTAAAAGTAGCACATGGGATTTCTCTTGGAATGATGTGCCTAGGATGGACTACAGAAGACAGGAGCTAAAAATAAAAGTGTTTCTCCTCCTTGCCCCAAGGAGATAGAAATCCACAAATTCACTTTCATTTTACAAGCTGGTTGACCTAAGTGATGTAAATCAAAAGTGATCTCATCATACATTGAAACTTTTCTTAAACCAGGCAACTGAGCAGAACCCTGATATATTAGCAATGCCTGAAAAATAACACCATGCATTTTTAAAACTAGCAGCTGATATATAAATAAATGAATAAATCAGCTGAAATCATAGCTCCTAAATGAAATTAATTTTGCATAGTCTTGGTAGATAGCAGTCTTGTGTTCCTTAAATTAAGGTACCTGCCAGGGTACCTGCCATCTTTTAGGAAATAATTCTCTTGACCAGAGAAAGAAGTTGGTTTTTGCTAAGACCTTGTTCGCTGGTCAGCCATTATTTTATTGTAAGAAAGTCATCATGAAATAATGTCAATTTGTAATTGCAAAGCTTAAGTCACAAAGTAAACAAGCTATTATTATCCTTTTTTTTCATGTTCTATGTGCTTTATACTCATTTTGTGATGTGGAAGGAAACCTGGAATCCTGCAGATTATACTATGGGGAAAAAATCTGGAAGAGCTTCAGCTATGGGTCTGGTGACTTTGTCCATCATCCAGGGACCAGCCTAGATAATATTAGTGAGATTTCTCACCAAAGCACTGACCACCAGGTTTTTTTTTTTCAGTCACTCATAAAGACAGTTTACTCAAAATATGCATGAATACAGGAATCATCCAAATCGATAAATTCACTGATCTGTGTGGTATATCAGTCATTACTATTCATTCATTTAATCTGAATTTAGCTCATATAGAGTGAATTAAAAGTGAAATATAGCTCCTTTGATTATTCTCATTCCACCAAATCCAGTATCAAAAAAGTGGTTTGTTAAAAAAGGTTCCACTCAAATTTGTTCAACTCTAATTCAATATATTCAATGAGATACAAACTCAGATATATAAAAATGAGTTGAACTCATTTCAGGAGCCACAAGATGCTTATTTAATAAATAGAATACTTCCATTTGAAAAGGAAAGGAAAGAATCATATGTCAGACTGATTTCTAACATTAAAATCATCAAAATGTTTTTTCTCTCTGTATATCATTAATATCCTCCCAGCTTAAAATTAAACTCTTTTTTTATTTTTATTTTTATTTTTTGTTTTTTGCAAGGCAAATGGGGTTAAGTGGCTTGTCCAAGGCCACACAGCTAGGTCATTCACCACCTAGCTGCCCCTAAAATTAAACTCTTTATCTATATAATGACATATCCATATTATGGCAAATGTGTCATATCTAACCATGCCGTTTTGCCTTTCTAAATGTTTAAGTCCTCTCCTTCACCATTTTGCTCTTTGGAGGTACTTTATTGTTTGCTGAAGTTCTGGGGGAAGCACTTTTTGGGGCAAGGCCCCCTCTATTTTCATCTACAAGAACATTCATTCTAGAAGATAACTCTGTACTATTAAAAAATGGTAATTTTGAAATACTGATTCAAAAGAATATTAGCTGTATGTGTATCTTAAGCATAGTGAGTTTCCTCTCATATAAAAAAGGTAGGCGGTAAGGAGCATCTGGGGACCCATTAAATTGGACCATATGACACTTCGTGACTTTAGCTGGGCATTCTGTCCTAGTTGTTCTCCAAGGTATAATAAATACATAGAAAATAAAAAAAATCTTTAATGTGAGTTGTTGAATGTGAATGTTAAAGATTCAATTCATTTCCAGACTTGGAAAAGATAAAAGGCTAGACTTTGAACTTATTTGATTTTCAATAAAAGCAAGCAGGTAACTGAATTATTTTTTTCTCTCTCTCTCCATCCTTCAATTCCTTGCTAATGGGGGAGGGAGGGGAGAGAAAAAGGACATATGAAATGATAACTGAGATATCCATTCATTAAATTTTTCATATATATATATATAAATATATATATATATATATATATTTCATATATATATTCATATATAAACATTTCTTTTGTCAACTATTCTTTTTTTTAAGTTTGAATTACTACTTTACTGGGTTCCTTTTGTTTAAGGGAGATTTTAGAATATTGCCATAATAAATTGACATTCAAGAGAAAGTTTTTAGCTAGTCTTTATTTGGTCAACAAAGATTTATTTCTTAAGCACCCATTCTTTGCCAAGCACTAGGAATACAAAAGAATTTTTAAATGTTCAAGTTCAAGTCTTCAAAGACAGTAGAAAGATGAGACATGTACACATACTCATAGTTAAAAAAGCAATGAAGACAGATTGACACTAATGGATGATTTTCTTCATAGTTTTACTTTATAATAATCCTAGGAATCCATCTAAAAATAACATTTGTTTTGTTAAGTTTCCCTTTACACAAAGAATGTGATTAATACTGTGTAAAAAAATTACTGAACACCTTCAGCTGGGAGAGAGGGAGAATAATGTAAGAGAACTGAGCTCAAGAGTCAGAAAACCTGAATAAAGTCAGCAAGCATTGATCAAATAGCTTACTGTATTCTAGACACTGTGCAAAGGGCTGAGGGTTACAAAGGAAGGCAAAAATAGAACCTATACAAAAGGAACTCAAAATAACAGCATACATGAAAGATATATATATATATATATATATATATATATATATATATATATATATACACACGTATGTGTGTGTGTGTGTGTGTATACAGGATAAATTGGAGAAAAGCAAAGTAAGAAGACTAGCAAAAAGGGGATCGAGAAAGGTTGCAATAAAAAGTAAGAAATCAGCTGGGACTTGAAGGAAGCCAGAAGAGAATGATGAGGAGGGTCAGAATTGCAAGCACAGGATTGATACACAGGAGTGAGAGAAAGAGTTTCTATTGTGGAAGGACCAGCATGGAAGCCTGAGTACCTAGAGAAGAATAACAGAAATGAAAACCAGAATGGGAGGAAGAAGCAGGGTTATAAAGGACTCTCAAATCAAACAAAAGACTTTATATTTGATCCTCAAAGAAAGAGGAAGCCTATGGAGTTTATTGTATCTGCCAGATGTGTGACTGTAGACCAATCACTAAACCTCTCTTGAACAACAATTTCTATAACTGTAAATAGGATATTAATATTTTGCAGTACCTACATCATAGGATTATTGCATGGAAAGTAATTTAATCATAAAGCACACCATAATGGTGAACTATTATTGTTTTGCAGTGAGAAATGGTTAGATTATAGCTTCAGCTACTAATCTGAAAGTGGGGTATAATGCATTTATCTTTTCATAGGAAATATAACAATATATAATCTGTATTAATTGGTAAGTATCAATATTATCATAAAGATAATATTGGAAAATATAATTTGGAAAACCATGAAATCATTGACATCCTTGTTTGTAAAGAAAGTATTTCATTCTACTACCAGGTTCCTTTTTCCATTATCCAAAAGGATAACTTTCCCCTGAACAGAAAGGATTGCTCAACCCATACTTTTATTCAAATATGTGTTGGCAGGAAAAGAGTAAAGGAGAAATACACTGGAGGCCAGAAGGAAACAGATGCTTTTAAATAAAAAAAAAATAGAATTTTTAAGAAGAGCAATATAATCAATACAAGTAGAAAAATGTCCATAAACTGAAAGCTGCTTAGCTTTCTCCAAAGTGAACTTGTTTCTAAGTGGGGGCAGCCACACAGAGACACCTTATGGATTCAGTGGCATTATTTGAAGGGAAAGAGGGGAGAGGGAACCTTTTCAAGATGAATGATCTTGCCCATCAACCACCTTCGTAAATCCTTTACCAGTTTAAACCCATATTATTTTTATACTGTCAACCCAAATTTCCAGATACAAGAACTTTCTATCAAAATTTGCTTTTCACATTTCTACAATGTATATTGTATTTCCAGCTTCTCCATCAGAGTTTGGCTCTAACAGTTCACTATAATGCTGTAACGCCCTGCCCTATAGTTCTCAGACTTCAAAGAATGGCAAACCATGCCAAGATGGAGCTTCTAGCACAGGCTCAGTGAAACAATATAGATGTCAACGAGGTAAGTCAGAGGATATATAGGTTTAGAGATGGAAGGGATTTAAATAAGCCAAACCCCACTTGACAGACTAGAAAAATGAAGCACAGAGAAGTGTCATAATAATAGCAGCTAGCATTCAAAGAGCTCCTCAAGTTATTCAAAGCTCTTTATATATATATATATTGCCTCACTGAAAAGTGAAATGATTTTCACTTAAGGATGTACAGTTATTGAGGAAGCACACTCCAAGAGACACATTGCATACCCTTTATCAGGAAACAAGATCTAGCCGAACAGAGAGGAGAGAGAGACAGACAGACAGAGACAGAGACAGAACCAGAGACAGAGGTCCTGTACCAGGTTAGGAATTGGTGACTGATTTTTCTTTTTTACCACAGTAATAGTGTCTTCCAAGTTGGAGAAAGGAAAAATTGATCCCTAAAATGAAGAAGTACTAAACCTGTCATGTTTTCATGGAAGATGGAATTTGGTTAAAAAAAAAGGAGGCAAATAGCAATAATAAAAATTTGTGGGGAAAAACAGTAGAAGATAATGGTCAGTCTGAGAGTTCTTTGCTTTTGAGTTTGCAATTATTTTCACAAAAATAAATACAGAGCATATTCATTACCCTCATCCTTTTGAAAAAAGAGGGGGAAATGGTAACATATTTCCTCTTAAAAATTTTAATGCTTGGAACACTATTGTTCTATTAGAAACCAGGAGGGATGAGAATTCAGAGAAGCCTGGAGAGATTTGCATGAACTGATATTGAGTGAAATAAGCAGAACCAGAAGAACATTGTACACCATAAAAGCAACATGGGGTTGATGATCAATCTTAAAGGACTTGTTCATTCTGTCAGTGCAACAATCAGGGACAATTTTGGGGTATCTGCAATGGAGAATGCCATCTATATCCAGAGAAAGAATTGTGGAGTTTGAACAAAAACTATTACCTTTAATTTTTTAAAAAAATCATAATCTTATTATGTAATTTTGCTAGCTCATATTTTATTTTTTTCCTTAAGGATATGATTTCTCTCTCAATACATTCAACTTAGATCAATTATAGCATGGAAACAATGTAAAGACTAACAGACTGCCTTCTGTGGGGGGTGAGGAGAGGGAAGCAAGATTAGGGGAAAAATGAAAAATTCAAAAATTAATTAATTTAAAAATAATTTAAAAATGAAAAATTAATGCAATTTTTGAGAATCAGTGTAAGACAATACTTTCTTTGGAACTTGAATGTGCATAAGTACTATCTGTAAAAGTGTACTTGTATTTGCAATCATACCTTGACATTTGTTAGAAAGGAATGGAAAGGTTTTTCACATTTTTTTCACATATTTTGTTAGAATGTTCATTATCTAAAGGAAAAAGTAACATATCCTTTCTAAAGTATGGCACTGCATGAGACACACTATTTCAGGTATAGAATAATAACTTTCTAAACTGCTAGAGCCTATTTTATGGAATCCAGAATGAGGCATGAATTAAGAAGAAATAAATGACTCAAGTTCAAACAAAGATGTTATTTTCCATCAACCATGTTACAAAATGTCTCTCTTTCCCCACTACCAGTTATTTCCAGTGGTGAGTGAAGACATATCAGAAGTCATGTTGAATTTAGTGATATACTGATACACAGTATGTACATTAAAAATTTTGAAGTTAAGTACGGTTTCTTTGCACTCCAATTATTTGACCTTCTCTCCCCATACTCACCAGATTCCTGATTTAATGGAATAGAGAAATCCTAATGAGAAAACTAATTTTATCAATGCATTTCACTTTTTGACTTTGGACAGTTGCCCAGAATCTTCAAAGATTTTAAGTACCTAACCAGAGTCATGTTTCCTAGGCAACATTTGAACTCACATCTTCCTAACTTTGAGATCTACTCTCTTCACCCTCCTCATACGCCATCTTGGGAATTTAGCATAACAAACCACAAAATTATGATTTTTTCCATTTTTCTTATATTTCTCATGTTCCAAGGTAATTTGTTTCAAAATAAATTATTTCCAAAATTTTAAAAAATATATTTGTCTTAAAAAAAATTTCTTCCTAGGGCAGCTAGGTGGCACAGTGAACAGAGCACCAGCCCTGGAGTCAGAAGGATCTGAGTTCAAATCCATGCTCAGACACTTAATAATTACCTAGCTGGATGACCTTAGGCCCCATTGTCTTGCAAAAACCTAAAAAAAAAAAAAAAAAAATAGAAAATTTCTTCCCTAAAACTTTTTAAAGGGGGAGGAGGAATGGTTCATCTACTTTTTATTTTTACATGAGTATGAATTTTAGTCAACCACAAGTCACATTTTCATTTTAGCCTCCATATTATACTTTTCCCTACATGCTCTCCAAACAACTGAATCACATATTTCAATATAGCAGAATAAAGTTACTTAGAATACTCACACAGGCTAGATGCACTTAAGCCTTAAATTATTACCTGAGAAATTTTATTAAGAAAAAGGGAAAATTCACAGAAATATACTACTTTTTCTTTCATATATTTGGTATTCTCAGCAAACTAATAGTTTTTGAGATTAATATACTCTTTATAGTGTTTTTATGCTTGCAAATTTATATATATTCATTATTCCCTTCCTTTTGAAAGAGACAGAAAAATTTTAAGATATTTTCTCTAAAAATTTTAATGCAATTCTTGAGAAACAATGTATGACAATTCTTTCTTTGGAATTTGTATATACATAAATACTAACTGCAAAATTGCATTTGTTTCTCAGACAGAAGTTGGAGAAATTAACAAGAACAACATGAAAATCATGCATTTCTGATGATGATTCCCTTTCTGGTTTCCATGGAATCATACATTAAAACAGAAATATCTTTAATATAGTTTGGAAACTATTATTTCTTAGGGCATTCTAATCTTGCCAAGTGGTGTATATAAATATCCTGCAGATTATACGGATGGAATCCTAGAGAATCCACAGGAGATTTCAAAGCTGAATTTACTTAGAGTCCCTAACAATCTTAGAATATATTTAAAAAGTTTGACTTTATCACATCATGAATGTATTCTTTTTAGCACAGAGGAAAAAGAATAATTCTCAGTGAAAACCTCAAGTAGAAATATGATTCAAGGTAAATTACCTCATGAATAAACACACCACTAGCCACAAAGGTTCCTCCACTCTAAGAAAGAAAGGACTTTGGGGATTAGGTCAAAGCTTCATAACCTTTCTTGTATCCTAGACCCCTTTGAGCAACAGTCTGGGGAAGTCCATGTTTTTAAATGAATAAGAAAATGCATAAGATTCCAAGGAAAGCAATTATATTAAAACACAGTTATAGAAATATTTTTAAAAGGTCATGAACAAAGGATATGATTTCTCTCTCATCACATTCAACTTAGATCAATGTATACCATGGAAACAATGGAAAGACTAACAGACTGCCTTCTGTGGGGGTGGAGGGTGGGAAGCAAGATTAGGGGGAAAACTGTAAAACTCAAAATAAATAAAATCTTTCTTGAAAAAAATAAAAGATCATGAACATCTGATTAAGAATTCATAATAGAGTTCAATCCCTCATTACACAGATGAGAGACTGAGACCCCAGAAGGATAAATGATTTGCCCAATTTGACATAGGGAATAAATATCAAAGGCAGACTTTGCACATGGGTATCAGAACCAGAGTTCTTTCCACTGAACCACTCTGGTTCCCATATCATTTATCTCTCTCTTTGCTTAACTTCTTTTAAATATGATATTTTTTTAAAAAATTACCTTGACCTCATTTTTTTTCACACATACCTCAACCTGTTCTCCTAAACTTACCTTTCAATTCTTTATCCTACCAATCCTTAACCCTGGGTCACTCTTACTTCTTTTTTTTCTTTCCACTCCTATTTTCCCTCTTCTCAGTTTCTGGACTTCATTGGACAAAGTCGCACAACTATAATCAACTAGAAATCTTGTTAAGTTTCTGAGGCAATATTTGGACTCAGATCTTATTATCCAAGAAAACTAGCCTCAGTTTCTCTACCTGTAGAAAGGGGATAATAATAGGACAACATATGAGGTAAGTGCTAAGGATCAAATAAGAGATGATATAGGTATAGATAGATATAGATATAGACATAGATATAGATATAGATGATATAGGTATAGATAGATATAGATATAGATATAGATATAGATATAGATGATATAGGTATAGATAGATATAGATATAGATATAGATATACACATACACATGTATATATAGAGATATACACATGTATATATAGAGATACACACATGTATAAATGTGTGTATATAAACAAAAATATTATGCAGATATATAAATATGTGTGTATATAAATATTTAGCAATCAACCCTTAAAATCAAACCCTTATAGAAAACACTTTAAAGAGCTACATGAATGCCAGATGACACAGAGGATAGAGTACAAGGTCTAGAATGAGGAAGATTCATCTCCATGAGTTCAAATCTGATCTCAGACACTAACTGCATGACCCTGGGTAAGTCACCTAAATCCTGTTTGCCTCAATTTCCCTCATCTGTAAAATGCACTGGAGAAAGAAATAGTAAACCACTCTAGTATCTTTGCCAAAATACTCCATATGGGATCGTAAAGAACTGGACACAACTAAAATAACTGAACAATATCAATTATATTCCCTAAATCCATTTGTGTCCTCACATGACCTTCATATATGCTCTAGTCAATGAAGAAAAAAATGACCCTCAAAATCATCAAGGTCAACTCCATCTTACACCATCCTCTTTTCATTAATCATTTCCTCTCTCCCTCACTGATCTTTAATCTTTCACTAGCTGCTATTTCCACACATTTCCAAATTTCTTTCACCTTAAAAGAAAAAAGAGCTTTTAATTGGCTTTGCCTTTTTCTCAAGTCCTCCTTCCTTTTATTGCCAAAGACCTAGGAAGAGCCCCCTAAGCTTCAATGCAGTCATTTCCTCAATTCAATTTAAATAGGTGCATATTTATTAAGTACTTATTACATAGAAGGCATCTTGGGAGATGGTAGAAAGAGAACAAAAATGGAATGGAACACAAATAATAAGCATTTTTAAAAATACAAAATAATTTGATAGAACATTAACAAATGGAGGGATCAAAAAGGGATTCTACTTTAAAAATAACTTCATGATTTATAGAGTACTTTGTTCACCACAAACTTATGTAGAAAATAATTCAAGAATCATTTCAATTTTTTTTTCTTTCTTTCACTTTATTTCTCATGAGGTTTTCTATTTTTGTGGGGGGAGGGGGATTATGTTTATTCTTACAACAAGAATATTTTAGTAATGTGTAAATAAATAAAAAAGAAAGAAAAAAAAGAATTATACCAAAAGTAACTTTTCCTTAGTCACAAAGAACATATCAAAACTAGGACTGGAATCTAGGTCTTCTGCCACCAAAAATTCAACATTTTACTCTAAAATGCTTTCTGATTGAATTCTAATAGTGGCATTATACTTTTTTCCTTCTAAGGACGTCTAATTTCCCTTCAGCTAAAGAAATGCAAACCAGGATCTGCTTTGTTTTGGTTTTAAAGCCTGGGAGAAAGGGAAAATATTTTCAACTGAAGTGTTCTGCTCTGTTTAAAGTCTGGTTTTGCTAATAAATACAACAAAGTTTCATGACTGAAGTTTTTGTTTTTGTTAAGTTACTAACAAAATAAATTTAACCAACATTCTTTATTACCTATCTGGTTTAAATCTTTATTTTTCTTTAGACAAATTGTTATTTGCAAAGTTATTTTATGCAGTATTAACACATCCTTAAGTCACAAAGGAACAAGCCAACAATTTTTTGTTTCTCAGACTGAACTACATGAATGTTGGAAACCAGCAACTCTCGATGTAACCCCAAGGTGATGTCAGCACTTGGCAAAGACTACCTGGAAACCACTAATCACATCTCTAAGGGATACCTCTGTTCCAGTGCTGTGTACTACATCGTTATCAAGCCAGCACTTTCCCCTTCAATATGTCGATGAGGTTCTCCATATTCATGGAGTAACTGGTTATTAGTTCAATATAATGTAACCATGAATTTTGGAAGAAGCAGCAAACCTCCTAGGATGGGGAGGTTGGGGCAGGAACCTCTCATCTGTTTCGGGAAGGAAGGAAGGAAGGGAGGGAGGGAGGGAGGGAGGGAGGGAAGGAAGGAAGGAAGGAAGGAAGGAAGGAAGGAAGGAAGGAAGGAAGGAAGGAAGGAAGGAAGGAAGGAAGGAAGGAAGGAAGGGGAGGGAGGAAGGAAGGAAGGAAGGGGAGGGAGGGAAGGAAGGAAGGAAGGAAGGGGAGGGAGGGAAGGAAGGAAGGAAGGAAGGGGAGGGAGGGAGGGAAGGAAGGGGAGGGAGGGAAGGAAGGAAGGGGGAGGGGAGGGGAAAGGGGAGAGGGAGGCATGAAAGTACTAAAGAATGAAATCAAATATCACCATTAGCTCCAGCTGAGATTCCTTGCCACCATATCCCCTCCCCTTTTCAGCACCTTTAATCCTATAATTAACAATAACCTTTGAAATATGTAATAAAACGTAGGGTTGCCATAACTAGACTATTCCTCTTCTATGTTTTTTTCATTCCAGAAAGAAGGCAGTTGGTAACCCAGGAAGACAATTTATTGAATTACCTTTCCATTGTTATTTTAAGCCTTATGAAGCCTATCTGAATGCTAATCATCTTAGTTCAATATCATCTCTTTAAAAAAAAACAAAAACCTAAATTACAGAAAGGGCCAGGCCTAGCAATCAAGACAGTACCCTAGACTTGCTATTAATTTACTGTGACCCCATTTTGACAAGTCCTCTCTTGGACAGAGTTCCCTTATCTCTTAACTGTTCTTCTCTCCATTTCATACACACACACACACACACACACACACACACACAGACCTTTCCTAGACAGTCTCTTCTCCCCCTCTTTTTCTCTAGCCCTGCCAACATGTGAATGTTCACATTCTAAACTGACTTGCTTATTTTAAGTTTTGTTTTTTTTTTCCCCAAGGCAATGAGGTTTAGTGGCTTGCCCAAGGCCACACAGCTAGGTAATTATTAAGTGTCTGAGGCTGAATTTGAACTCAGGTACTCCTGACTCCAGGGCCGGTGCTCTATCCAGTGTGCCACCTAGCTGGCCCCTGACTTGCTTATTTTAAAGAAGACCTATAGGGCATGACCACGTTTTTTCAGCCAATTTCAACACAGTTCCTATGTAGCATCACTCCATATCATTGAATGGCTTTTATTCCTTTCAAATTTATCAAAGATTCAAATTATCAAAGACTTAACTAATTTAATAAAGAAGTCTAGATGGATCATTCCAAGTTCATACCTCTTATGATATCACTATCTACTCAGGCTCCTCCTCACTCATTCCATGAGGCAGACTAATTTTTTTTCCCTTTGAAAAGCAGCCAAGCTGGCCCAGAATTAAATCAGCTTGGAGAGCCAAGCTCTAGCCCCTATGTCCCACAGTGGTGCTTCTAGTAGCTTTTGGCCACATTAATATGGCTTTATGGTTACCTCTGTGCATAAAAGGGTCCACCCACCCTTTCAGATTACATGACTGTTACAAAAGGGTAGGAGACACTGTTGATCAGATGAGTGTTCAAATGGAGGTGAGGTAGGCCATGTTCATATCCTATCTTTTCTCAGCTATGGATCTTTTTATTAAATGCTCATTATCAAGGAGATTCATGTCTCATTTTTTTTTCTAAGACCAAACATAAACTAACAGGGGACCAACCTAAGTCAGACAAACTTCTCTAAACGAGAAGTCCAGGTCCTTTATAAATGATTGAGATAAGCCCCTAGTTACTTGTATCTAGATTTTAGTAGATATTTAATAGCCATCTTTAAAAAAAAAAAAAGATACTTCTTACATCTGTAAAATGAGTTATACTAATTATTCTCTTGAGAAAAAAAATTCTATATGCCTTCCTAAACCATCCCAACAGCAATGATCCTTTCTCTTTAAAAACTATGACACTGAACATAACCTTCATTTGGAAATTTGCCCTGTGAAATCTCTAGTACTGTTGCATTATATTATTTCACATTCACTTCACTGGAAGCCCTCAATTAGAGTGAAAACTCCCCAAGGACAGGAAGTGGATCTTTTCCTTCTTTGCTGTACAGTTTGATAACTATCTGATGATTAAATCTATCGGAGCATACCTAATAGAATCTGACAAGCTCTCACTCTGTAGGTAGTACCATGTTAGGACTTGAATTGGAGAAACAAAACTAAAACCATCACTGACCTTAAAGAACTGACCAAAGGGACAAAATCTTGTTTACTTATCTTATACATTTCCTCACTATCCAGTACATACAGTGTTCCATATTTTATTCTTATTGCATATCAGTTGCTTCTTCAACTCTAAACCCACCAAAGGGGGAGGGATCTATCCCCTGTAGTCTCAAATTAGTAAAATACCTTTTCCTGTCATTTAAATTCAATTATAGTCATTAATGAGGGGGTTGAAATCATACCACATATTAAGTTATAGGCAGAACTGCACCTAAAACTTGCCACATGTCTTCTATTCCTAAGGAAGAATTAAAAGGTATATCTTTTACTTTCCAATTTCCTTCCCATTTCTACATTACTTTAATGGAAACTCACAAAATGTCCCTCCAAACCATCACAAAACTTTGACAAACTGAATTTAATTCAAGAGGAGTAAGAACAGGAAAGTTAAGCTCCAGATATTCACACTCCCAGCTTTCTCACAGTATGTAAGCTCTAATGTAAGCCTTGGTTAACTAATTTTGGATTTGTAGCTTCTGGCTGGATTTTGAAATTAGCAAAGTATATTTTTTCTTAGAGGAAGATTCATTGGAATTAAGAAAATTAAGAATTTGAAATAAAAATGTTTTTCATTAAATTATTTTAAATATATTGTGTTACAGCTGCTTCAATTACACTGAGCTTATTGATGTGAGTCGGTACTGCTTGCCCTTATGAACACTACCACCTATCCATGTCTTCTCATCCTAAGTAACTCTTATCTATGTCCTCCCATGAGCCCTCAGAGGAGTATGACCCTCTATGTTAAGAGACTTCCACTAAACTGAACTCTTGGAGAGATGGGACTGTCTTTTACTATTCCTTGTTTCCCTAGCACCTATCATAGTGCTTGAAACAATAAATGGAAGGTGACTTGGTGATTTCCATTAGCTATCTTGACAATAAGTAGACAACAATAGAAGGTGCTGACTGTCCTCTAGTTATTCCCTTATCTCACTCTTCACTATCTTCTCATACATCTCCCTGCTGGCCTGTTGTGTGTTACTATTTTTTTATATTTCCAATTTTAGTCCACATAGCCTAAAGAAATAGTACAGAAAGCATAAATAAATTCAATCATTTCTTCCTCCCTCCTTAAATAACTTCTGCCAGACTGAAAAATCCAAGCCTCAAACTTTCAATGAAAAATACAGTGAACCAATATGACCTGTACTTGGTGTTCCCACTAAGGGGTGTGTGTGTTCATCCCAAGAAGTTCTTGGAACACCTTATCTTCACTGCACACAACTCATTATGAATCACTGCCACTGGCTTATTCTCTTCTCCTTTCTTCCCTTCTACACCACTTCATTACACCATCTTAGCTACTAGGCAGGGTGAATGAAGTGAAGACAATGTCAATAAGCCAATATTCAGCTGACCTTAGGCAAACGTTTTCCTACTTCCCCTTCCACACTCTCCTCTTCCACAATACTCCCTCACACAATCTCTCATAAGGGGAAGGAAAGCAAGAAGTTATTTTGTTAAAGTTATATTTGTCCCATAATACCATCCTACCCCAACAAATGGACACAGTCTTTGCTTGACTGTCTCTAACTGAGGAGGGCTGTCTCAATTCTAAGAAGCTTAGATCTTCCCCCTCTGGAATCTCTACCCATTTAGTCTTAGTTTTGATCCAGAGGGTTTTTCCCCCTATACAACAGTCCTTCAAATACCAGAAAAGAGAGCCAGCCAGTCCCTTTTAAGTCATCTTTTTTTCCTGGCCAAATGGCACCAACTTAAGATCCTTCACTGTCATAGTTGACCTTCATGATCCTCCTCTGAAGTTTACCAAAGTTTACCTGAAAAAGTGATGCCCCTCTCTCAGAAGTTCAAAACCCCAAGGCTATCCAAAGACTTCTGTGATCGAACAGATAGGACTTGCCTAGAAAGCCTGTATTCCAAGAAAAAAATTAGCAATATTTTGAACAAGACTTTGAAAAAGAAGTATCCTTTGGGGCAGCTAGGTGGCACAGTGGATAAAGCACCGAACCTGGAGTCAGGAGTACCTGGGTTCAAATCCGGTCTCAGACCCTTAATAATTACCTAGCTGTGTGGCCTTGGGCAAGCCACTTAACTCCATTTGCCTTGCAAAAACCTAAAAAAAAAAATATCCTTTATCAAACCACAGGCCCTCACTTTGATTTAAAAAAATTACCAAAATTAACTCCCTTTTCTTCTCTCATCAACCTTGTCATGCCCTTAGTTCTCAGAGTTCAGAAGACAAATAAATTAAACTTCAGGAAACTCAGAGAATTCATGGATTTGAGATTTGATCAAGTTAACACAGTTAAGAAGTAATACTTATCAGAGGCAGAATTCGAAGCCAGGTCCTCTGAAACTAAATCCAGTGTATGAACTAAGTTGCCTCTTCATTACATTCTTTGACCACATGCATATAAGGATTCCCTCCCACAGATGCAGATAGAAACCCATCCATGCCTGCCAAACTTTCTGCACATCTTCCCTAGGGGATCTACCCATTGCTTGAGCAGATGGCTAGGCATGATACAGCTCACCAACCATTAATCCTCAACTTGGCTATATGACCAGCTCATCGCCTTTTCTGTGCTTCCCTTTCCCAGGCTTCTAATCCAGCTGCTACCAGTCAGAGATTTCTGCATAGCTGAAAAGCCCTAACAGTTCTTTGTCTTATCCAAAGGAAACATCTCCCTTGTAAAGAGCCATAAAATCTCAGAAGGGGCAAAATATATATATATATATATATACATATATATATATATATATATGTATATATATATATATATATGCACACACACACACACATATATGTATATATACACACACACACATATATATGTGTGTGTGTGTGCATGTGCGTGTGTATATATATATATATATATATATATATATATATGTATATAAAACTTCCCAGAACAAAAGATCTCTTGCGGAGGATAATATTTCAGTTGAATCGTGAAAAAAATTTAAGAGGCAGAGTGAAGAAGAGGAAGGGCATCTATAAAGTCCTAGAGATAGGAGATGGAGCTGGGAGCAATCAATTCTTCATTCTCTTAAACTGTCCTGAGATTCTCTATTCACCTCACCTCTTCAAGTTAACCCCTAAAATACTTGGATGGCTACAGAAAGTCAGACTCATTGGTAGTTTAGGAAAATTGTCTACCACTTATGCCTAATAACCAGGTAGAACAACATAACAGTGTGAGGGATGATAAATATTCAAGATCCACTTTATTAGATTTCAACACTTTACATGTGCTCATTCTTAGTTTGATGTTGGCGTAAAATCTGTACAATCTGATGAGAGAGTTATTAAGCTTTCCTCCCTTTCCCCACCCCTTCTGCTAAAGTTGTCCTCTCAAGCCTCATTGCAGCTGGAGGATCCCTAGCTAAAAAACTATGCCAGCAGAACACAATGCCTGGCAAGTTCTGCCCTTTATTTAGGGTTCAACCATGGGCTTCATTACAGACCAAATTACCAATATTTGGAGATCAGAAATAAATAATAAATGATTCATTTTATGATAAAATATTGTTTAACAAAGAATGGAGGAAACAATATAATCTCTTCCAAATGAAGTCTTTTTGAACGATAAGGCAAAGGCCTATTCCTTTTTCACATGTGATTATCAAAATTCCTCCAACCTCCAATATTTGTGTCACATTAAGAGGAAAGAGCATTCAAAATATCCCCTTCACATTCAGATCATTTTTTTTTCTTCTGCAATGCCAAATGTGTCTCCTGCTGAATGGCTTCTAATTATCTCACAGTCATTGTATAAAAAAATTTCCCATGTTATTTCATTGTCTACACTTTGTATTCTCAAGAATGGGAAATATATGTAAGCTTTGTCTCTTAAAAATGCCTCAGCTCTTAGGGGGGTAAAATCAATCAAGGGAGAAATCAAGGAGACACCATAAAAGATATCCATCAATGTAGATATTAACATTTAATAATTCACTTTAAACTGAAGATGAGTTTAGTTGTGTTTCTAGAACTTTGTAAGTGATATGACTCTTATTCTGGTTTTCATTAATACACAAGATAATTTCTACAAATGCCAATGGGTCTAATGTTCCTAAAACCCGACATGACCAAGACAGCTGAAAGAAATGCTTCCTTCCCTTTCACCAGCATGAAATGATGAGCATCTGCAAAGGGGTGTGTGATACCTGTCAATCTATAGAAGGGCCAGCAGAAACATATGGACACAAAGCAACATAATTTATGTGGGTCACTAAGCAGTTCCCTATGGAAGGAAATGAGTGCTGATATGGTCTCTACCCATGCTCTTCATCCAGACTTAATCTCAGGATGCTAAACTGACAAGAATGAAAATGGTAATCACTCGCTCTATTTAATTTCCACAAAAATGAGGGCAGACAGGCAGCTGTGATAGTGCCCAGGTCTTGGTGCCGAGGAGCAGAACACTGCAAAGGAAAATATAAATCTATTGATTTTCTCTTTTTTATCAATAAAGAGAATGGTATTTCAGATGAGAATCATTAAAAACATTCAAACAACAAGTAAAGTCTCCCTTTTCAAGTTCTTCTTTCCTTTACTAATGGCTTTTCACATTTCCTGCTGGCACCAAGGGTTAGAAAACCAAAATTACAGGTACTGGAATAGCATCATGGATGCCACCTCCTATTTATTTAAAGTGGATGTGCCCACTTTAAAAATGGATGAGCAATTTAATTGATGCTTGAACTTCCAGGCAGTGAGAGAGAAGCCCACGTGAAATTTAGGGACAAGAGGGAGGGAGGGAAGAAGAGGGCTGGTGGGGATATTTTATATGACTCAAAGGTTCATTCACTGTTCTCTAGCTTGGTACTAAACACAAATAATCCAGAGAGGCACCTTCTTTTTTTTCCCCTTTTATGTATATATTTTATTTGTTTTTCAATTATACACAGTAGTTTCTACCTATCATTTTTTATGTTTTGAATTTTAAAATTTTTCCCCACCCTCCCTTCCTCCCCACCTAGCCCCCCACAGAAGGCAATCTGATAAACTTTACATCATTTCCATAAGAGAAAAATCATATCAGTGAAGAAAAATAAAATATTAGAGATAGAAAAATTATGTAGTACATAAGACAACTTTTGCAGCACATTCTTGAATAAAGAAAGGAAACATTAATTGGATAGCTTTGGGTTACAGGCAATGTTTTTTAATTCTCATAAAGATGAAAATTCTAGTAGTATGTATATGAGAGTATGTATATGTACACATATATCTTTATAATATATATCAGTATAATATGAAGACACTTTGATATTTTATATATTATATATTTTATATATAAAATCTATAAGTATACACAAATATGTACATTACAAGCCCCCTGATTATGCAATACTGGTCAGAATTTGTTAAGAATATCCCTATGTTCCAATCAAAATGTCTTGCTTTCTTTTCCCTGTGATTCCATGAGATGAATTCCAGCTGGTATTTCATGTACAGGCAATCCCCCAAGCCTAAAGTACTTCCTTCTCACTTCTAGCTTTTGGAATCCAGAGGATCCCTTCACGACTCACTCAGATTGTAACTGCTATACTACAGATCTCCTGTTTCTCACAATTATTAGGACCCTATTCCATTAAATTACTTTATAAGCATGTTTTATATTGATTTGTGTGTGTCTACCTTGTAGACTGTCAGCTCCTTGAAGATGAAGGTAGGTATAGTTTAGTTCTCTCAGAATCTCTCATTTTTGGCAGTGAAGGCTTTGCAGATGCATTATAAATGCTTCTTCCTCCACCTCTCTCAATAGAATGTGAACATCTTGTCTTTGGATCCCCAGAGATTGGTACATAGTAGATGTTAAAAAATGCTTTTTTGAAACAAATGGTTTAAGAAGAAACATGTCTAGAATAATATAAAAGAAAATGAAGTTCAATTTGTGCAAGATCTATATGAGATGACTTATGGAAAAGGGGTTGAGGTTTAAAATTATATTAAATAATTTGTTTAATCATTATTATTTATCCTTTAATCATTATTTATTATTGTTAAGTTATTGAGTCATTTAGATTCACTGATACTTTCTGCTATAACATTCCTAGTGTAATCACTGCATTTTACAGATAAGAAAGCTAAGAGTCAGAGGTGAAGTGACTATCCCAGAGTTTTTGGATAGCATTGTTATAACTCAAAGCCAGGGCTTTGGATTCTACTGCTCTCATAAATTTTCAATAACCCCAAACCAAATGACCACAGTCTCTCCTCAACCCTCATAATACTTTGATCCTTTTCCACTGTATTTTTGTATTCCAGTTCCTTATGTAAATATTGTCTCCTTTCTCTATCTCAAAGGCTCTTTGTGGGCAGGGGAACGAACATAGTTTCTGTAGTTTTTACCTTCTTTAAATTTAGCACAACACTTTGCACAAAGCAGACTCTTGATAAGTGTTTGAACTGAACTCTACCTGCATTAGCCAATACCAAAGAGATTTCACAGCTGTTAAAAAATGAATGATATCCACAAAAGACTGAAGAACTGTGCAAAAAGAAAATATAGATTTTTGGAGTGAACATTTCTAAGGAGTAATGATTGGCATGTATAAACAGAAAAGAAGTTGCCAAGTCATGGAAAAAAAATTCTCCACATGGTCTTTTAAGACCTCAAAGAAAAAGTGCCTGCCTATCCATTGGCATAAGGTTCCCAAGACCCAAAACAAGCAGATCATGGTAAAGAGGTTGCTGCTACAGAGAAGAAACCACATGGAAAATGTGAACCACTCTAAGAAGTGTTCTAAGGGAACAACAAGATTAACCACAGACACTTCATCTCTATTTTCAAGGAGTCATTCTCTAGTGATTTGAAAGTCATTGCCTCTAAGTTGCTACCTAATTAATTCTCACAGTGTCTGTAAGAAGAGGGAAGGCGTCTGAGTCTTATTAAGCATTGTCTATAGGTGAAGAAGCAATATTTGGAAAGTTTCCTAAAATTACAAATGGAGCCAACTTTAGAGATCTCATCAAGACGTTTGGTCAAATTGGCTTCCTTCCCAATGACCTAAACTGACAAAACAAAATTATCATTGGAGAAGACAAATGTAAATATCTTCATATTTATATTCAATTCCAAAAGCATTTGTTAAAGAGCTTTATCAGTCACCCAGGAAATAAAAATAAACCTAAATAAGCCTTGCTACCTTTAAGGAGCTTACCTTCTATTAGACAAAAAAAAACAGGTACATAAATCAGCAAATGCTGAATGTAAAGTAAATTAAAAGGGTTCTTTGCACTGGGGCTGCAAAATATGAACAATTGGAGACATTAGGAAAGATCTGATAAAGAAGGTGGAACCTAAGCTAAGACTCTAAAGGGTCAGGGATTGCAAGAAGCATAAGTCAGATGGAAAATATTCAATCAATCAGTCAATTTTTATTATTCTCATACTGTGACAGGCACTGTCCTAAGCTCTGGGGATAGAAAAAGAGGCAAAATACAATCCCTGCCCTCACGGATCTTATGATCTAATGGAATTACATTCTTATCATGGTGGAAAACCTCTTAATAATTGTCATTTTATATTATAATGATGTAATAAGGACTTCTCTAATATATAGCATTAAAAGGTCAGTAAAGTTACTAGAAGTTATATAACATTTTAAAGCTTGAAAAGTGCCTTGCATATTAATTCATTTGAATCCCACAATAGCCCACTGAGGAATGTACAAGTTATCCTGAATTTATAAATGAGGAAACTGAGGCAGACAGAAGTAAAGTGACTTGCCCTGGTTGACACAGCTGATTTGAACTCAGTCTTTGTGACTCCAAGTCTAGCAGTCTAGCCACTATGCCACTTTGAAAAGGCATACAGGACGAACATCAAAAACATATTTCTTAAAGAACACAGAAGAGAAAAAAAATGGAGTTCAAAAGGGACACATATGCTGAAGAATTTCATTATTATCATATTAAATTAAATATACAGTTTTATGAAAATAAGACATGTACTAGACCATGATTTCAAAAATAATCCTCTTTTTCTTTTCTTTGTATACTGAAATATTTATGTTTGTTGAGGATGATTTTTTTAAAGAACATGTAAATTAAAAAGGAGAAAAAAAAATACCAAAACACAGAGGTCAATTTGGCAAGAACTCAGAGTTCCTAGGGGATGGAGGTGGGGATGGGGGTAATATATGAAGTTGATCTGGAAAGATAGGTAGAAATTAGAATTTGGAGGATTTTAAATGAGAAAGAGAAAAATTGTTAGATCCTAGAGTCACCAAAGAAACTTGAGTGAAAAAGCTGTATTTTAGAAATATTAATTTGACAGCTATTTCAAAAATGGATAGGAAAGGAGAAAGGTTAGATAGTAAGGGAATGCCTATCAAAAGGAGAATGGCTGAACAAATTTGAGTAAATGAATGTGATGAAACACTATTTTTCTATAAGAAATGATGAGGGACAAGACTTCAGAAAAGCCTGGAAAGACTTGCATGAACAACTGTTGAATGAAGTGAGCAGAATCAGAAGAACATTGTACATACTAAGATCAACATTGGGTGATGATCAACCTTGATGGACTTGTTCATTTCAGCACTACAATAATCAAAGATAATTTTAAAAGATTTGTGATGAAAGATACCATCCAAATCCAGGGAAGAAACTGTGAAGTTTAAAAATAAACCAAAGCTGGGGCGGCTAGGTGGCATAGTGGATAAAGCACCAGCCTTGGAGTCAGGAGTACCTGGGTTCAAATCCGGTCTCAGACACTTAATAATTACCTAGTTCTGTGGCCTTGGGCAAGCCACTTAACCCCATTTGCCCTGCAAAAATAAATAAATAAACAAACAAATAAACAAATAAATAAATAAATGAGCCAAAGCTTACTATCTTCAATTCTTAAAAGTTGTCTTATGTATTATGTTTTTTTTCCCTTTCTTACTTTTTCCCCATTTTGATTTGATTCTTCTTTCACATGATTAATAAGGATATATATTTAACCTAGTTCCACATGCATAATCTATATTAGATTGCTTCTGTCAGGGGGAGGTGAGAAGGAAGGAAAGGAGGGAGGGAGAAAATGTGTAATTCAAAACCTTGCAAAAAGTGATAAATAAATAAAATAATTTTTAAAAAAAGGCTAACAAGAAGGGCCAATTAAGTAGTTATTACATAGTTCAGGTGAGAACTGATAAGAACATGAACTAAGATGAATGAGGGTAAAGGAATAGGTGGGAGGGATATTGTGAAATTAGAATTAACAAGATGTGGAAACTAATTGAATATGATTGGTGAGGGAGAGTTAAGGGCAAGAAAGGCTTTGAGGATGCCAACAAGTCATTAAGGTTGAAAATGCTCTCCAAAAAATAAAATAGAAAAAGTTAAGAGGAGGCATGGGATTTAGAAGAAAGATGAGTTCCATTTATTTCAAATCTGAGATATGTATGGGACATACTTGTGAAGATGCCAAGAAGGTATTTGATGGTAAGTTTAGAAGACAAATGAACATCTAAAGACATGCATAGTTATCCTCATAAAGACAGTAACTGGAATCATTGAAGCTGACAAGAAAGAGTAGAAAGTGGGGGAAGAGAACCTAGAAATTATTTGTTAGTAAACTAAACTGGGGTCTGTGTTTTGGGATCCCTGTCATTTAATTCAGTAACAAAACCAATTTAGTACATGCCCAAGATGCCTTGACCTTAAACTGATGAGGTGCCAATGAAGTTAACATTTTCCCACTTTCATTACTGATTCATTCTCTCCTATTGAACTAAGGCTGGGCTGATTTTCATAATTTAAAGTTCCACTACTTTTTTAGATTTAACTAAAACCCAAATGCCAAATACAAATACACATGTTTGATTATATCTATATCTATATCTAAATATATATACATATATATGTATGTATGTATATAGTTATATAAACTGAGTTTTCCGAGATAAAAATTCAACATGTCAATCAAAAATGATTTCCTGGAGTAACTCTGGTAAAAAGTATTGTATATACTTTTTACTATGAATAGAATCTGATGTTTTCCACCTTGACTTAGAATAAGACCAAATTGATAAAGACTTTATATTTCATCACAGGGGTCCTTAACCATGATTCTTCTGTAACCCATATTTTCCTTTGAGTTTTTAAAAGCTTTATCCTCAGAAAGGGTGCATAGGCTTCACCTGGCTGCTATACACAAAAAGGTTAAAAAAAAACTTTGTGGGTAGAGAATGTAGTCTCTTCTCAGCAATTTAAAGATTTAGGATTATTCACAGACTGCAAAATTCCTTCCTAAACCAACAGAGAAAGATCCACTCACTATTCAGCATAATTACTCAAGTGAATCATGCCCAAAGATTTAACTCTACCTAAAAATAAAATTTAAAAAGTAGCCTACAAATGAAAATTTAGTATTTCCATTCTCTAACCAACAAAATATTAATTAATCATTGTTAAGATTTTTTAAAAGTCCTTAATTAGCTGAGAAGACAAAATTAACACAAGGAAAGTAAAATTATAATAAATATCTAAAATTTTTAAAAATGGAAAAGGTTATCAAATGAATTAAGCCAAAAATAATCATTATCCAGACAGAACCCAAGCTTCATGACTTTTAGCCATGACTTTTTCCCTAAACTGTAGTGATCAATAATTTACTTTCTGGGTTATTTAAGGAAGAAATTACAACCTCCTTTCCAAACTCTACAACCTATTTCAAACCAATAAATATTTATTAAGTTCCTATTATATGAGAGGTGAGGGACAGCTATGTATAATGGATACAGAGAAGTAGCCTTCAGAAAGTCAAGAAAGATTTGAGTTCTAGTCTCTGCCAGAGACATGTAACCAGTTGGATGACCTGAGGGAAGTCACTTAACATCTCAGATTCCATCTGGGAGGAGGATTTCCTTTCTGGGATTCCCCTAAACCAGCTAAATTAAAGATTCTGTCAAAAAGAAGTGGGAGGGAAGTTCTGTGGTAGAGCCTTGGGACTAATGAGACAAAAAAAGAAAACAGTCCTTGACCTAGAGGTAATTTATTCTATCAGAGTCCTTAGTTTTCACTTGAATACAAAGAAGAAGTCTGGATTTTAAATTTGAATACCCAGATCTCTCGTTTTATGAAGAAAAACTCAGCTCTCCTAGAAGTTATCTCCAGAAGAAAATCTTTAAATAACAGAAGTGTTACGGTTTACTTAGCATATGTGCTCATTCAAAAGTTTCATATCCAAAATAGCAAGCCAAAAATAAGGTCCCTGGATTCACTGTTGTTTTGGAGCTCCCCTCCACACCCACACCTCTCCTTTAAGGTTATCAGGGCAATAAAGGACTTCTTGGTGAGAAAAAAAAAAAGTCAAAAATAAAGTTGAACACCCCCCCCCAAAATAAATTGAAGAGAACCCTGGCCTGTGTCAGGAGGTTGGAAAACAGTAGAATTTGGTACTGAGGGGGAGAGGAAAGAAGACCACTCTACACAGGGAGGCAAGTATTAAGTATGAGGTTCTGCCCACAGAAAAGGAAAGCAAACTAGAAGGAGAAGAGATGAGTAAGGGAAAATTGGTGAATTCACTGCTGAGGGGGGTCAGAAGTAACTATTTGCTGATCTGGCACAACCTGGGAGACCTGGGGGAAGGAAATATGAAGAGTATGGGAGGGCAAACCTCCCAAGACAGATGTAACCCAGGACTCCCAGCACTCTCTCCTGCTGTCCCCCAAGTCTGGGTGGCTCTCCCTTCCCAGCTCCAACTACTGACCACCCCAGCTTCCTTTTAAGTCCTAATTAAAATTCCACCTTTCATGGGAAGTTTTTCCTAATCTCTCTCAATTCCAGTGCCTTCCCTATTGATTATTTATATAACTTGTTTTTTAGGCTCATTGAGGATAAGGACTGTCTTACTTTTTGTATAATTGAATTTAGCACAGTGCCTAACAAAGAGTAGGCATTCAAAAAATATTTACTGAAAAAGACAACCAATGGTGGATTGATAACTAACTTCTCCAATATAACAGACAGTTTATAATACCTCATTTTACAGTACTAGTAAAGCATGACTTTATGGGCCACCCATGGATCAAACAAAATCATCAGATTCTCCAAGTTCTTAGCTATATTACTTTAAGATTTTGAAAAGCACTTTCCAAATATGCTCTCATTTTATTTTTTTTTGCACTATGAAGTTCCTGTCAGTCTTATTTTGCTTTTTCTTCTTTTTAAAATATTTATTATTCCAATTATATGTAAAGATAGCTTTCAACATTCATTTTTGCAAGATTTTCTCCCTCCTATCCTTCTGCTCTAAAATTGCAAGCAATCTGATGTAGGTTATATATACACACTCATGCTATACATATTAGTCATGCTATAGAAGATGAATCAGAACAAAAGGGAAAAAAAAACACAAGAAATTAAAAAAAATTAAAGATGTAGAAACAGGATGCTTTGAGCTGCATTCCGACTCCACAATTCTTTCTTTGGATGCAGATGGAATTTTCCAACATAAGTCTTTTACAAATGTCTGATCACTGTATTGCTGACAACAGTTAAGTCTATAGTTAATATGATCTCATTTTAAACTCACAACAGTCCTAAGAGGTTGGTGCTATTATTTTTTTTTTCCATTTTAAATATGAGGAAATTGAGGAAGACTTGCTCAGGGTCACAAAGCTAAGAAATGTCTGAGACCACATTTAAACTCAAGTCCTCATGAGGCATATCCAGAGTTCTATCTACTTCACCACTGGATTTCTTCCTATTTTACTACATCAAAATATATTAATGTTAGACCAATCAAAAATAGGTGGCATTGAGATTATTTGTTTTTCCATTTTAGAAAACTACTATTTAAAACAAATCTGGTGCACCCAAATAGTAATTTTTCACTGACTATTCATATTCTAATATGTTGTCTTAAAGCATGTTCCCATTAAACTAACAATATTTTAGAAGAAAATAAAAAAGTTGAAATCATTATGAATTTCTATTTAACTTTATTCAAGGTGGAAATGCAAGTTGGACTCAATGAAATCTGCTCTTAATGGATTTTCTCACCCCATTTAAATATCTTCCCAACCATAAGATGCCTACTTCCTCACTCCAAATCATTAATAATTCACACTCGGCAACTTCAGCATATATAGTTCATCAGATAACTGAATAGAGCTATTAAACAATTTCCCATAGACCATGTCCCCCCCATCCCACAAAACATGTTATGATTTACTACTACCAACTCCATTAAGTACATTTTTACACAAAACACTTTTTATACAAAGAGATTAATTTGGTTTCAGGGAATAAACACATAATATACTATAACAATGCCTTTACTAAGGCAAATATGAAACATCACATTTATCTCTGAGATAAATGTTTTAACAGTTCCTAACTGGATGAATATGTAAAATTCTAATATATTTTTTGGAAAGCAGTTCATTTCAAAATGATCCTTGAAGACCATACATTTGTTCTGAAACTCTGTAGTCTTTAAATTTAGGGAGAAAAGCATTTTCCAGATGACTTCTCCTTTCAATGGATTTCTACATAATACTTTAAAAAACTGTGTCTTCTCTGATTGCTTAGTTATTATGCTAGCTAGTCAAAAACTTTTCGGTGAAAACAAATAAGTGCCTAGGGATAAGATTATTATCTCGGAGGTCCAGCATAAACACTTGAAAAATTGGGATGGGTTTCTAGAGCCCTTAAGATTATGGTCTATGAGAGTGCAGCTAGGTGGTGTAGGGGATAGAGCACCAGTTCTGGAGTGAGGAGGACCTGAGTTCAAATTTGACCTCAAACACTCAATTGCCTAGCTGTGTGACCTTGGGCAAAGTCATTCTTAACCCTTTACCTTAAATAAATTCAAAAAATTTTAAAAATATTATGGTCTATATTCATCTACAGGAAATGTATATATACTTTCTTCACAATGATAGGCTTTGATGATGATTTTCAGGGCTGGTATTCCTTACAAATTAATTTTCATTTTGCTTAAGTAGCTAAAGTCAATGATCAATATTTGCTCAAGAAAATAAAATAATGAAACCAGGAGTAATCATGAATGTAAAACATATACTGTATTGCTGACCTATTTTAGTCATCTCATAAGCCTAGGTTGCTCAGTTATAAAATGAGCTAGTCAAACCAATTGAAGTCAAAGAACTACTCCAGATTTGACGTTTTTTTAATGATAAAAGATCAATTTCCTACTGCTGGGAATTCATACAAGCATTTCCTTTTCAATCTCCTCTCAGACATTCAAATTTCACACCTTCCAAGATGCCCCAGAGGAGAATATTGTTTTGCTTCAACCTTCCTAATGAATGGATTAGTCTTCATTGCTTCTTCCTCTCCCCACAAGACAAGCTCCATGAGGGGAGGGACAGTTTCATTTTAAGTTTTCTATCACCAACACCAAGCATAATGTTTTGTTCATATAGTCATCCAATAAAATGTTTATTTGGTTGAAACTGATAAAAAGCAGGAGTAAAACTAAGGAAGGGGACATCATTGAGGGAGATCTTTCTGGAACAGAAGGGAATTAAACCACATATCTGAGAGAGTAATAGCAGATGACACAAATTTCTTCACATCAAGTAGATTACAATTCAAAATAGTGTTTAAAAATTACATGTTGGGGGGGGCCAGGTGGAGCAGTGGATAGATCACTGGCCCTGGAGTCAGGAGGACTTGAGTTCAAATCCAGCCTCAGACACTTAATTACCTAGCTGTGTGGCCTTGGGCAAGCTACTTAACCCCACTTGCCTTGGAAAAAAAAACTAATAAAAAAAATACATGTTTCCTGTTTTCCAAGAAAGGAGGATCAATCCTGGAACAATTCTGGGCTTCTAAGGTAGAATGAAACATGTTTCTAATGATGGTCATTATCTCTTAAAATCCCAAAGAACCTTCTGAATCTGAAGAATTAAGTTCTGATTTCAAGATTAATTCTATTTTTATTATATTGCACATTTTAAAAAAATGTACATAGTATATATGCTAGGGGCAACTAGGTGGCACAGTGGATATAGTGTCATCCTGGAAGGAAGACTGATCTTCCTGAGTTCAAATCCAGTCCCAGATGCTTACTAGATAGTTATAGGAGTTTGGGCAAGTCACTTAACCCTATTTGCCTCATATAAAATGAATTGTCTGGAAAAGGAAATAGCAAACCACTCTAGAATCTTTGCCGAGAAAACCCTAAATGGGGTCACAAAGAGTTGGACAAAACCAAAAAGACCAAACAAAACAGCATATATATGGTAACTCATGACTAATTGGAACAATTAATAAGGCAGATGATCCTGTATTCATTCTGCCCAATGAATAGGAGATGACCACATTACTTTCAAAAAGCACACACACACACAAAGCTGGAAAGAACCCACATAGTCTATTTCCGTTTATCATTAGATAAAGTTATTAGGTATACTTAAAATCTTTTTATTTATCTACCCAAAGTCAGACAGGATACTGAGCAGCATAGTATAGTGGGGGAAAAAATGCCAAACTTGACAGAATCAAAGAACCAGCACAAAGTTTAGAGTTCATCTGGTGACCAACCTCATTTTACAGGTGAGGAAATGAAGGCTTAGAAGTGACTTGCCCAAGATCACAGTCATTTGAAAGTACAATTGTGACTCAAAACCAGATCTCTTGCCTTTGTCTTTTATAAAATACTATGAGTTAAAATAGGCTATCTGGATCCAATACTGCCGATCAATGTATCAATGAACAAGTCACTTAACTTTCTGGAACTCAGCTTATTTGTAATAGTAAAATAATACTTGCAATACACCTATTATTCAGGTATCAATTTCAAGTTGGGAAAATGTAACTTCTCAATACATCAGAATGAAATGTTCTGAAATAATGGATTGATTAAATGATTTTATAGAGGGCAAGAGATTTCTATTTTTAAAAAATTGACACCTCCCACTAACATGAACCAATTAATTCCTTCCTAAGATGCTGTCATTCATTACCAAATGGTGCTTAATAGCAGAGTAAATAATTATGAGGTGTGTTTATAACACGACTAAATTTTTATGAATACATTAGAGTTTATGCATTCTCAGGACTGTCTCATTCAAAGCTATCCTCCAAAGAAACTTTCTTATTGTACTTATGATGCCTTTATACAAAGCCTTATTTGAATTCCCTTCAAAACATAGAGTAAAAAATTTCCTGAAGATTCTCAAATATGGCAATTTTTGTACTTTCAAGACAGATTTAATTTTTCAGTTTGGAGCATAGAAATTAGTGTCCACAGCCAAAAACCATTCCAGAATAAGTTAGGCTATGGTAAAATAAATGAATGAAAAAATAAAACATAGCTATCAAGTAAATAAACATATGATATTTATAATAATGTATAATATATATATAAAATATAGCTATCCAGTATAGAGATTACTCTACATTCCAATTGCTCCTACTCCAAACTTACTCCAAACTTAAATCAATATTTGTAATTGGGGGTGGGGGGATGGGAAGGGGAGAACCAATCAGGGTTAAGTTGACTTGCCCAGGGTCACACACTTGAGGCTGAATTTGAACTCAGATGCTCCTGACTCTAGGGTCAGTGCTCTCCACTGAATCACTTGGCTACTCCAAGTCCCAGCCAAGTTGCAATAGAAGTGGCCCCTGGTCTGCTAATTCCAGGGTGGGTTAGATGATCTCTATGAGTCCCCCTGACTCTAACATTCTATGAATCTATATCTAAACATTATAAGAACTTTCATTTATATATAGTCTTTTAAGGTTTGCAAAAAGCATTTTTCTTAGACCAATCTTTTGAGGTAGATAATACCAATATCACTGACCTCATTTTATAGAAGAAAAAGTTAGGAGATAAAATGACTTGCCCACTGATGTCTCAAATTTAAATCTAGAGTTTCTGATCAGATCAGGATTCTTTCTACCACATCAGGGTACTAAGAATGAATTATTCATATAGCTCCCTTTTCCAGTAGGATATTGTGAAAATTCTTTTTTTTTCCCCCCCTCTAAGTCAACTAGGTGGTTCAGTAGAGGGCTAGAACTGAAGTCAGGAAGATCCGAGTTCAAATCCAGACTCAGACACTTAATAGCTATGTGATATTAGACAAGTCACTTAACCTCTGTTTGCCTTAATACACTGGAAATGACAAGGAAATGCATAAGTAAATGACAAACCACTCTAATATCTCAGTGAAAAAAATCAAAAACCCATATACAGTTCTGGCATGCTCTGGTCTATGGGGTCATGATAAGTAAGACAGCTAAACACCAACAACAAAGTAGAAGTGTTACCCCATAATAACCTTGAGGGGCAGGAAGGCTAGAAATCTGTTTATTTTGCAGTGAGCAAAGGGTTAATATTTCTAAATTATACTTCATGGGCACAGACTAAAGGCAAAACTTCTATCATCCTGGAGAAGTGAATCAGTGAGATGGTGTTTCTGTCTTGTGCTTTCCTGCATGACCATGTCTTTTGATAAGATCCCTCTTCTCTCCCATATCCCTTCCCCCAAGTTCAAGCTTCCTATCAGCATTGATTGGTGAGGTTTAGATGATGCAGTTAAGTTTTACAATTAAATTAAATGAGCAACAGAGGGAAGACTCCCAAGACAATCTGACATGAACTTTATTTATTAATTTATTTAGGAAAACAGTGTAAGTCACAGATAGTTTTTTGCATGCAAAAAAGGCTGGAAAACTAAAGAAAACGGACTATTTAACAGCCTAAATCTGCATCTCCTGCTAGTTCAGAATCAATGAGCAACCTGAACTTGAAGCATTTCCTCCCAGCATGTGCTAATTATGCCTTAAGTCACAGAATCTGTGCTTCTTCCTCAAGGAGCCTCACAGAAAAGTCTACTAATAGTACAGTTCAACTGGAACAAAGTGTCAGTCCTACAATTTCATTTGTCAAGATCCACACTGCAGACATGGATTACATTTATTTCAGCACTAAAAAACGAAATAATTAGCTACATTTATCACAAATGACATAAGGCATTTTGTCTTCCAACAGCTATATTGGATTTCCTTTATGCTATCTGTGATGGGGTGCTGAATAAACCAGTCTCCTATAAAAGATGTTTTGGGCAAAGCCTAAGCATAGATCTGAGGGCATCATCATCAGAATGGGTTTGAAGGTATTTTTCCCAAAGACAAACGGAGCATATATTTTGCCAATTTGGAGCACAGAAATTAGTGTCTACATTCACTAGAATGTAAGCTCCCTGAAAGCAGGGACTACTACATTCTTCTCTTTGTATCTTTGGTACTTAAAATGCTCATAGAATGAAGAAATGCCAACCATAAAAATAAAATACAAAATGTGTCCATCGTACAAATGTTTCCAAATATCTATTTGATACATTCACTAGATAAAATATCAAAGTAATTCAAATTTCAATGTTTTATTTAAGTCATTATACCATCTTGATTATGATCCAAATAGTACATGACCCTTAAGAGCACAAAGATAACTATAATGAAAGTTTCAACACAAAAAGACTTTAAGTTATAAATCAAAAAATTTGGCAAGCTGGAAATTGTTTCCTAAGCTGAGCTTCAAAGGAGGTTTACATTTCATGTAGCTACACGTCCCAACTTGACCATTTCAATTCTACACTGAACCCAAAATCTACTTTCCTTACTAAAAGCTAATATTTACATAGTGCTTTCAAGCTTGCACAGCTCTTTAGAAACAGTATCTCATTTTATCTCCACAACAGTCCTAGAAGGTAGCCGGGATTATTAGCCCTATTTTGTTGTTTGTTATTGTTCTCAAAGAAGACCATGCCATCTGGAAGGGGATACCATGACATAGAAGGGAGTTGGATTTAAGTCGGAATTTGCAATGTAAAGTCACAGGCTTCACTTTCTCCTCCAAAGCAATCTGGGTCCATGGTCAAATATGGATCAGGATGGCCAGGGTTGGCAGTGGATGAATTGGGAGGCCTTGGCTTTTTGAATTTAAAGTGTTAGAGTCAGGAGGAGCCAAAGAGACTATCTAATTCAACCTTGAAACTTTCCCAGATCACTTGAGAAAACTGAGTAAAAGAGTAGTTAAGTGTCTTGCTCTGGGTCTCATAGCTATTAAGTTTCTACTGTATTCTGATGTATTTGAATTCAAAACTTCTTAACTCCATGTCCAATGCTCGATGCACTGTCCCAGCTAGCTACCTAATTAAGAGGTACTTCAATGCCCCCCACTATAATTCTGCAAACTGCAACTCATCATAACTTTGGAGGACGCTGGAGGGAAGAGGGAACACAATAAAAATTTACTACAAAATTAAAAGTAAAATAAAACAAATACAAAAGCATTGAATCGACAAGATTATAAATCTTTCTCTCTTCCAAATTTCCCTATTACTACTGCGGATGCCACCATATCCTCCCAGGCAATTGGGCTCAAAACCTAACTGTCATTCTGGACTCTACACTCCCTCTATTTAATCAGTTGTCAAAATCTTGTCATTTCTGTCTTTATTACAGCTTTCCTATGGGTCCCTTCTCTCCTCTGACACTGTCACCAGTATAAAACAGACCATCGTTGCTTCCCATCCAGACTGTGGCAGTTGTTTTCTAGTTGGTGTCCCCATTCCAATCCATCCTTCACTCTGCTGTCAAAGTGCTCTTCCTGAAGGGCAAGTCTGACTATATTAACCACACCTCCTCCAATTCAGGCAACTTCAGTGACTCATCTTACCTGCAATATCAAATTTAAAATTCTCTGTTTGCTCTCTAAAGCCCTTCAAAACCTGGCCCCTTCCCACTTTTCCAACCTCCTCAATAACCTTACTACTTTCCCCATACACTAGGATTCAATGACAATGGTCTCAAATAAATTGCTTCAGCAACTGACTCCTAGCAAGTACATCCTCCCTCATCTCTGTCTTTTGGCTCCTTTCTAGTTTCAGCTAAAATTCTGTCTTCTACAAAAAGTCTTTCTTAGTCTTTATCCATCTTAGTGCCTTCCTTCTGGGATTATGTCCAATTCATCCTGTATACATTTTGTCTATACATAGTTCTTTGCATGTCGTTTCCCCATTAGACTGTGAGCTCCTCAAGGGCAAGGATTATCTTTTGCCTTTTTCTATGTCCACAGTGCTACATAGTGCACAGTACAAATTGTGGAACTTAATAAATTTTTTTGACTTAACTTGAAGACTCAATTTAATCCTAATTGACCCTGTTTGTACTTCACCCACCTCTATGAAGGGGTCATAAATAGTTTTGAATATTTACTAATTGGACATGAAGGTAATCCTTCCTTTATTCAGCTTCCTCATCTCTCATACTAAGAGGTGAGAAATTTGAGAATTACACATCTGGGTCCAGGAGCTCTGAACAATTTCCATACTTTTAAATTTAGCATTTCCTCTTTGCATATTGCTCTCTCTCCAGGCTTTAGGAATGATCTTTCCAATGCCAAAGCTCAAACTGAGTTCTTACCCTTCCCATAATGAGCAAGATTAAGGTTGCTTCCAAGTGGGTATTAACTCATTGTCCATTTTCAGAACACAAATGACTCAGTCCTCAGGATCCAATTAATGATCAAACCTAAGGCTTTTCCCAGAATGAGCATCTCTACTGACTCCCTCAACCTCAATGACCCAACCTCAAGGGAGGGGGCCCTTTCCTCTAATTCAATCTGGCTATTTTAGGGATTAGAACCTGTAGAATTCAAAGGCCTTAAATACATATGAGTAACACAGGTAATTTCTACTCACATTAAAGGAGTCAAATAAGAAAATATAAAGTATTTATATATCACGTAATAAGATTTAAATAAATAAAACAGATCTCAAGCACCAAATAAACCAATTCACTCATTTTGCAGACGAGGAAACTTAGGCCCAGAAATTATTAAATGATTTGCCCAATGTCTTGGAAATGAGAATTTGAATCCAGGATTCTACCTCCAGAGTGAGTGTTCTTTCTACTGTTGTAGGTGTTGTCCTTATGGATTGAAGATGATGATGATGCTGTTGCTGTAGATGGTGAAGAGGATGATGATGTCAAAAGGACTTTTCAGAAGTCACAGTTCAGAAGTCACTCATCCTACTACCTCCAGGCAGAAGGACATCTAAATCATTACAAAAACCTTTTTGTTTGCAAGGACCTTCCAGTCAGATAAAGTGGGAAGGGCACAGAAGATTTAGAATCAAAAAAACAGATTTAGAATCCTGACTTAACTTTTCTGTTCTTCAGTTTCCTTGTTTATAAAATGGGAACAGAAATTCCATTAGCTGCCTTAGGTACTTTTTTAACTTTAAAGCATTATAGAAATGAGCATTGTTGTCGCTATATACACCCTTTCTCAGTAAGGTTTATCAAGCCTAGTATCTGAAATGGAAACAAAGTAGAAAAGCAGTTCAAAGTCAATCACCCCCCAGAAAAAACAAAATCATCATAATTAGTTTGGTTAAAAATTCCTCAGCTAGGGTATTTCCAAAATGAGAACTCCCTCCTCCATCTAGGAAGGTAAATTCAGGGAGTTGGCTAAGGTTCATTGGTTTAAGTCAGGAATTTAGATGTTTTTAAAGTAGGGTTTCCTAATCTGTTTTGCATCTTGGATTCCTATGATAATCTGGTAAGCTCTAAGGAACTCTTCTCAAAACATTTTTTGAATTCATAAAATACACAAGATTAAATGAAAACTGATTATGATAAATACAGTTCTTTAAAAACAAGTTCATGGACCCCAGGCTAAGAAGCCCTAAGTTCATCATTCTATTCATCAGTTCTCATGATTCTTTATTCAAGGAAACAGATGATGTTGGGGCTGAACTCTAAAATCTATTACAGCAAAATACAAGCTCTAAATAGCCCTATCAAGTTAAATGATTTCAAATATGGGTTTGAGGATGATTTGCTGTTCAAAAATCAACATAGTTAAGAGAAGAGTTTCAACACTAGCTGGTGACACAGTGATGAACGTTCAGCCAAATCAACTCTCAGAGGTCATCTGTTAAATCACAAAGAATCTGTAATCTAGCATAGTTGCCAGCAATACCACTGCTCATCCTACACTATTTGTGGGTGGCAAGGAATATAGGAAAACATTGGTGAACCCATTTTTAAATCAAATCTCTCTTAAAACAGAATGTTTTACTTAAATAATTTGATTTCACATGGTTATAATTTTAGGACCTAAAGGAAGATACCTTCAAGATCATCATTTTCTCTCTCATTTTACATATGGGGAAACTGAAGCCTAGTGAGGTAAAATATATTACCCAAAGTGACACAGGACTCAAAGCATGGATTCAAACAGGTATTATAGCTTCCAAACTAGGGATCTTTCATTCCTCCCCCTTCCCAAGTCTTCTTGTATCTGGAAATGCAATAAATTCCAAGAGATGATGGAACTACTAATTAGCTAAAGGTAAAGTGTATCTGGCACTTCAATCACTTTATATATGTTGGAATAAAGGAAAATAAGTTCAATAACTAAAGGTATAAGCAATAAAATATTCTATCTTTCATTTCTTTGCCTCCAAATGAATTCATTTTGGCTCAGTGGTAGAGGCAGTTATTAAACTGTGATACAATTATATGCCTTCCACAAAGAAAAGCTGTGGAAATTAAAGTTTTTAATAGCAAAGATTATTACTGTTGTCTATCGACTGCAGTTAGCAATTTGCTGTGTCCAAAAGAAAAAAGCATTACTTTCACCAACACTACAAACCCCAACCAGAAAACATGGAAAGAATACTGGGTTCTTCTCTGTTTAAGTTCTTAAAGTGAGATTCTTCCAGGATCAGACCCAAATTCAAACCCAGTCTCAGATACTTACTAGGACCTTGGGCAAGTCATTTACTCTCTGTCTACCTCCATTTCCTCAACTATAAAATGGAGATAATATCACCTACTTTGCAGGGCTGTTCTGGGGATAAAATAATATATTTGTAAAATTCTTGGTACATGGTAAAGATAAAGATACTAGTTTTTGTCCTTTCCCTTTCCTCAAGAATAGTCATTGAAAGGTTAACACTAAGTCTAGCTCTTTTATCAAGGACCATTTAACCTTCTAGCTGCCAACTAGAGCATCTGGGGAAAAATACCTCTGCTTTAATAAACCAGACACCTTTGAGGAAGCTAAAAGAGATGGAAAAATTATACGTCTTCTCCAGCCTCTAAAAGTGGAAACAGGCCAGGAAAATCTATGGAAATAGAGAGAGAGAATGATGCTAATAAGCACATAATGGTTTGGATTTCAGTTAAATGTGTAAACACAGGTGTAACTTCAATTCCTTTAGTACAAACTAGAGCGGACAAAGGAGTGGTTATTTATTTTATAACACAATTTTAAAATTTTAAACTCAAATATTGACATAGTATAAGTTCCTTTAATGAATCTAAAGAGCTATTTCATTTTCAAAAGTTTGCATACATCTTTCCTGAAGCACTATTTTTATATTTTGCAAAATACACCTAGCACTTTATTTTAAACCCCCTGGTAGGTAAGAGAAAACTAGGAGATCTCAGATCACACCCATCCATTGACAACTGGAAAGTATTATGAATATTCTAAAAGCAGTACAGCTTCCTCTTAATTTTTGTATTCTTGAATATATACATATTATATACTTTTCATCTTATAAATTCTCCATAGGGACCATAAGCAATGTCCTGAGGTTCTTCCTCCAAGTCTCTTGTTGTTAACTTCATACCACCTAGGACACCTAGGTGATATAGCCATCTGTTAACCTGCACTTTGGATGCCTCCCTTTGCAGATCATATATCTCTTGGATGATCCCTTTTCTCCTTCTTCTGGTGCACAAATTCTTCGTTGGTCACAGACCGTAGCCCATGTACTGTGTGATCTCTCACTTGCCCTTTGGATGACCTAGAACTAAGTTATCAGAGACTATGCCACCATTTCATGATTCACAGTCAGCACTATCATCATCATCAACAACAACAGCATTGGTGTTGAAAAGAGGAGATTGTCATCCTTAAGAGGCACTGAAAATTTCCCAAAATGTCACCCAGACAGCTCTACTCCTTTTCAGTATAGCTTACTGACATATACATAGTATTGGAGATATAGAAAAATATAAATAAACATATAACTAATGGACCAGCTCATAGACTACCATATAATTTCTCATCCTGGATAATTTAGATTACCATCACATTCAAAATACAAAGGCTTCACAAATAAAAGAATATCACAAAAGAGGAAATTCCATTTAGGCTAAATAAATCAAAATTTAAGAATGTGCCATTTCTTTACTCCCTGAACCAATATGTAGTCTCATAAAATCCATTATTTTTTAGATAATTCTCTATAAAATCTATGTCCTAGCTACTATTTGAAAAGTCTAAGGAATAAGAAAAGATAATTAGCAAATTCCTGTATTCTCAATGTTATTTATTTGATTTAATAACAGTTTCTGTCTGGCTTTTAAAAAGTAAGCACATTTATGTTAATTTTCTATATTTAGTTCTACAATGTCAATCATAAGATTTGTTTTAGGAAGGAAGGGAGAAAATAAGTGCTTATTAATCACCTACTATGAGAAAGGTGTTGTACAAAGCTTCTTACAAATTTTATCTCATTTGAGCTTCGGAATAACCTTATGAGAAAGGTGCTAATATTCTCATACCCATTTTACAGGTGAGAAGATTGTGACACACAGAGACCTACCTAGGTTTCTAATAAGTGTCTAATGAGCTTATTAAGCATCTGTGGCTAAAATTAAGCTCAGCATTCTATCCTCGTAATTCCCTAGCTGCATCTTTAGACCAATCATGTTCCTCTCTGGGATACCCCATCTCCCTACCTATAACAATAAAAGGTTAAATCAGACCAGGGGCCTGGGGATGAGGAACTTTTAAGATTGGTATTTAATATAATTAAGTATAATTGGAAAGAGTCATAATAAGAATTTTACTTTAACTCATTAAAAAAATTATACATTTAAAAAAGATTTTAAGAAAAGATTCTTAAGTTTCACCAGATGTTCAAAGGGTCAAAAATCTCAGGGTGCCAAAAGAAATCTTCTAACTCTAAAACTCTATAGATAGAGCAAAATTCAAAATCACCTCCCCAAAAAAGTGTGTACAAACTCTCAACTAGAAACATTATTATTCAGGCAAAAATCCTCAAACCTATGGCAAGAACCTTCCATTTCTTAGGACATTTATCAGTTTGACATCAAATAAAATTCCCCTACCTTGAAGACTCTGTGTAGTCCAAAGGGCCACAAAACTGTGTATACCCTTTGAAGAAGACCAAAGAGGATTAGGTTAATACTTTAAAGTACTGCCATATTAAAATGATACTTATTGATAACATACAATTAGCTTTCTAGGACACTATGCAATGGAAGTAGCAATAAAATTTCATTATATTCATCCTCATTTCAAGGAGGGTAAATTTACTTCGGCATAATTGTCCATAACAACCTCTGAAATATACCAATGGTACTACATATGTTAGTCTACTCAGAAAATGGTACCAATTAAGCATTAAGGAGACAGAAATAAAATAAAGCACAAATCTTAACATCAGGGAACTTAAATGTAAGAAGAGATGGTACAAATTATTATTATTAAAAAGTATGAAAAAGGAAATATAAAATTCTATGAGAAATTTGGAGAAGTAGATATCCCTTCCTGCTGGGGTAGATCAGGGAAGAATTCATCCAGGTTGACAGGAGAGAAGCCATCCAATGAAGGTTCCTTCCAGGAGCTTCTTGAATGCTGTTCTCAGTCATCTTCTCCTCATTCCCTCCAGTCTCAGAAAAATGAGGCAATTCTCTTCCTGATCAAGGCTAAGACCTTCACCTGTCTCTTAATACCATTGTCTTTTCTCTCAGACCTAAGGTGGCAAGTATTTAATAGCTAAGAAATTTCAGGGAAACTTCCCTAACGTCTGCCTCCCTCAAACTCCCTATCTGTAAAATGAGGTTAGTAATATCACCTATTTCCCACAATTATTGTGATGAGAAAATGTTTTGATATTTGTATAGACTTAAAGCACTATAGAAATGTTTATTATTAATTTCATCATTTTTCCACCAATCCATTATATTTTTCCCTCAGGCATCTTCAATATTCTCTTCTGTACTACTTTCTTCTTTTGCCAACAAATGATACTCATGATTTCATCCAACCTTTAAAAAAAACAGCTAATACTTTCTTTTCCATTACACTAATAAATTTATGGGAAGAATACTCAACAGCATTGAATATTCAAAACAGTCATCTCTCCACTCAATGCTTTAAAATGTTATTTCAGTCCCCACTACTTTACTAAAATTACTCTTTTTAAGATCAGCAACAACCTCCTTTTGGGCATATCTATTTAGCTGATACCTAGCCCCATTTTTCCACTTTTCCTTTTTTTTTTTCTTTCTTGGCATCTCATTCTTCTGATTTATAATCACCTCCTAAGACCATTTCATCCTCTTCCAACGCTTGGTATCTCCCAGAGAGCTCTGCCCTCCTCAATCCTTCCTCTCCCCTCAAGCAAACTGACATTCCTGTCACAACTTCAATTATCACCTCTAGATACAGAAAGCAAACAAAGGTGGTCATTGCTTTTAAATGCAGTGTTCTAAAGGATAGTAGAGGATAGTGGGATAGGAAAACTACCTCTGATACACACTAGTTATGGCCATTAGGTAAGTTAACCTTCCAATATGCTAGAACTTCCAAGACTTTTAAAATGCAAAGAGGGTGTCAATGTTCATTTTTTGAGGAAGTTTTATCACTTTCCCTATGTCAATGAAATCTTGATTCAGTCCCACTGTGGAGAACTTTCAAAGTTATAACCCTTAGACCTTTTCCTCTCACCCAAGCTTCAGTCCCATATTCCCCCACTGGTATATGTTATATGAAAGATGTGCCCATCTAATACTATATAACTAACAAGTGAAATTCTTAACAGAGAGATAACTCTCATGTTCTGCTCTTAACACAAAACTCCTACTATATGATGGAAGAGTTCAAAATTAGAAAGGGGTCCCTTGCTTTCTGGGAAGAACTATTAGAACTCTGGGCAGCCAGCAGCAACCACTGCTTCCTCCTCAACCCCCTCTCCCATGCATTCCTTGCTTTCCAAGGGCATTCTGGCAAGTAGTCAGTGGCCATGGCAGCAGCTGCTTAAGCCTGGCTCTGAGAACTGGGAGTTGGCCCACCCTTGAACTTAGAAAAGTTAGGGAAGTTGCAGAGTTGGCATTCTGTATCTGTGCCAGAGGAGGGTATGAGCCCGAGAGGAAGCTCAGTTCCCTAACCACCTCCCTCACTTACAATGTAGTCAGGAAGAACCAAGACAAAATATGTCAACCTTAGCCAAGAAGGAGGGTATAGGAGTAGGAGGTCTTGACCTAAAACAGCTCTCCAAGGTGGGCTGCTTTTTGGTCCTCACAACTGGCAGGGGCATTGTATGAGATTCCTCTCCCTTTGGACAGTGTTGAAGCAAACCACCACTCTCATTTCTTCCTTTACCTCGGACAACAGACAGACAAAATCTTTGTCTGGTTGAAAAATTCCTTGGAAACTAACACAGCCCGATGCCATACTACTAAAAGGGTTTCAAATAGCAGCCGTCACACTCATATTTTCTGCCCCAAGTTATGTGGAAGAATGCCCAGAACTGAACACATACACAGAAAAGAAAAAAAAAACCTTCTTCAAGTTAACTCTAATTCATCACTATGAACTGGATGCAAGAAAGCAATCTACAGGGGCTTTGCAAGTGTGGGATAATTGATTTAATAATATGTGAATATTCAAAAGGCAATAAAAACTTTAGAAGAAAAAAGAGGAGAAAATATAGAGCCCCTAAGTCCCTACTGCGCATGAAAAATAACTGTTTACAGCCTCAAATTAATAATTTCAGCAGATATAGCCCCCCCCAAAATGGCACCTTTTCTTAGGCACCTTTCTTTACCCCATCAACCTTAGCAGTACATATCCTGGAGTTTTTACTTAAGACAGAGGCTTGGTGTTACATCAAAAATAATGGGGCTATGAATAATAAAATCACAGGAAAGCATTTCCATAATCTTAATAAGCCATAAAACACAGCAAGGGCCCAGGAAAGCAGAAAAGACCCATTTCAGCAGGACTCTCAGGTCCCCCAGTGTCTGTGGGTAATAAAGACTTTCAACAGAATGAAGCTTGACATCTCAAGGAGGAAGAGGCTTCTGCAGTATGTGCCAGCAATGAGGATGCCTGGCAGAACCTCACCAGTGTCTACAGTGGAGCAGAGCTGCAAAAGGTCAAGGGACTGAGTGCATTCACTTGCAAACTGCTGCCATGGCAGATAAGCCCTTCCCAGACTTCCATCCTCTGCTTGGGCTCCAAATGAGCCAAAATTCACCTAGGCTCCTTGGAAGAGAGGACGGAGTACATTCTAGGGTAGAAGCCTAATTTTTCAAGGCATATTAGGTACACATTTTAATTATACCCATCAACAACTACTATAGGTCATAAGTTCTGGGCCTTGATCCACATAAACAGGTGCAGACAACATGAGCTTGCTATTTGAGATTTTTTTAATAGACCACAATAATTTTCAAATATTGAAGAACCCTTTGATTCCAAGTTACATAGTAGTATGAGACTATGTCAAGCCACTGTTGCTTCTCTCGGAGCTTTAAATTCATAGGGGACCTTAAAAAAATATTTAGCCACCATTTAAAATTCTCTCATTTTATAGAGGTGATAATAAGAAAAAAAGATTAAGTGACTTATCTAAGGTCATGAAGTTAGCCAAGACTAGAGGTTGAGTCTCATCACTCTTGATCTATCGCCTCATTTCTCTTTCTGTATACAAGAAAAACAGGTCCAGGAAAGACAGGAGAGCATATAAAAGAGCTCGGGAAATAGAGCATGCCGAGTTTCTCACTCATGTACTCCCTATAGTTTACAACAACCACCACCAAACAGCTGTTTGAGATTCTGCAATCTTGATTGTAAAGAATGTCTTGGAACTGCTCAGTGAACCCAGTTGGAAAGAAAAAGACTCAAATGTCAATGTCTCTAATCTAATCAAATCTTAAGGTTGAAAAATAAAATCGTGCAATTATAATGACCAATTTCAGACCCAAAGAACAAATGAGAAAATGCACACATACAACTTTCCTTTTTTGCAGAAATGGAAGACCACAGGAATATATTTCATATGTCTGATACAACTGCTGTTAGCTTGTTTTACACTGGTTGATTTTTTCTCTTTCTTTTCCTTTTTAAACAAATGATGACTTACTGAGTGGGGATGGAGGGAAAGGTACATTCAGAAATGATGGTGTTACTAAAAATCACCATAAACTATCAAGTAATATAAATTTTTTTTACAGAAGTTTTCTATTAAAGGTCTCATTTCTCAAATATATAGGAACTGAATCAAATCTCTAAAAAAATAAAGAGCTACTCCCTGATTGAATAATGGTCAAAGGATATGAACAGGCAGTTTTACAAAGAAGAAATTAAAGTTATAATAGTCACATAAAATCACTACTTTAAATCACTACTAATTAGAGAAATGCAAATTAAAAGAATTCTGAGGCACTATCTCCTATCAGATTGGTGAATAGGACAGAAAAGGAAAATGACATGTTGGATGAGATGTGGGAAAATAGTCACACCAATGAGCTGTTGGTGTAGTAGTGAATTGTCCAACCATTCTGAAGAATAATTTGGATGGGAGACAAGGTGGGAAGGAGAGGGAGGGAGGGAGGGAGGGAGGGGCTTGCAGGATGAAAGAAGGAAGAGAATGGGATGATGAATTGTGTTAAAAGGTGCCATGATAAGTGCTCACCAGAACCAGGCTTAAGAACAAAGAGGGGAAATGCCTCACATTAAAAGATATGCTAGAGGGGGCAGCTAGGTAGTGCAGTGGATAGAGCACTGGCCTTGGAGTCAGGAGTACCTGAGTTCAAATCCAGCCTCAGACACTTAATAATTACCTAGCTGTGTGGCCTTGGGCAAGCCACTTAAACCCATTGCCTTGCAAAAAAAAAAAAAACTAAAAAAAAAGATACGCTAGATAGCTGAATGCTGATTTTTTTTTGCCTTAATAGGTTACATTTCCACACATACACAATGGAACCCAATTCTTTCCCTCAGATCAAAGAAAGCAAAAGAGGAAAGAAACCCCTCTGTGACTCATAAACCTCTTTTATCTTAATATTATTATTATTATTCTCAACAATGCCATCATCTTGCATGGAAATAATTCTTTTCAATTTACTTACTAAATGTGACAGTAACATGATGAAGGAGTTATCATTATCTTCTTTTTATGGATGAGGAAACCAAGGCTCAGAAAGGTCGATTAACTCATCTAAGGTCATACAACCACTAAGTGCTTGGATCTGAATTAATTTTCACACTCCCAAACCAGTGCTTTTTCCCCTACACCTCTGAACTTTTGGCTTCTGTGAATTTGATTTCTCTAGACATTAATGTTTCCAGTTAAAAACATCTTTCCTAATGTTCCAGGCTCAATATAGATCTCTCTTACTTGTCCAAGTGCCAATATGTCAGGAAAAGGCAAGTAGTTCTCATTCCCTAAATACTATAATTATTAAAAGGCAGGGAAGGGACAGTGAGGTAAATGTTAAGCAGACTTTGAAGAGAGAAACTGAGAAGGAGGACTCCTTGAAATGCTAATTGACCTAATATGCTGGTACTATGTCAAATAAAAAAACAGGCTTATTCTCTCAGGGATGAGCAGCATGGTATAGTAGGGACTCCTTTGGAATGGAGAGATAATATCGCAGTTAGAACTAGTCTATAGAGACATCTTCATCACTTCAGTCAAGTTATTTAGTGAACGCCTCAGTTTTCTTATCTGTAAAATGGAGACAATAGTACCTAAACCACAAAATTCCTCAAGTTACTGTGAGTAAATGAACTATATGAACTATAAAATACTGTATATAAGTATATAGGGACAGATATTGATAGCAGTAGTGCCTACAAATAGCCACTTTACATATATTATCTCATTTGATCCTCTCGACAACACTGGGAAGTAGGTGGTAATTATAATTTAGGTCTAGCATCTGAAAAACATGTTACAGCTCTAATAAATCAACATAATGACAGAAGATTAAGATTAAGATAAATAGTTACAGAAATGTGAATGATTATTAATATCTAGAATATTTTATGACTTTCAAAAGATGCTCAAATAGGCACAATAAACAAAACATAATCTGGGGAAGTTTAGCTCCCTAAAACAAACCCCAGAAGATAAATCTCCACAATTTGAATTTTTTCCAATGACAATAAGGAGGAAAAGCAATAGAATCAAATTGAGTTAACATCCCAGGATCACCCATCACACTGGAAAATAACTCAAGAGACAACCTGTCTCAAATGGTATCTCTTTGATTCTGAAGATAAATCATTGAGAACAAAAATGGGATGGGGTGAGAGAGTTCAATGATAGGAAAGAAGGAAAAAAACTTGGATCTAAAATAAATCATTTGAGGACTAGAGAAAATTCAACCAGTGAGTCTATAAATTCAAAAAATGCTTATTAAAGTACCTGTTATCTAAAAAATGCTGTGTTGAAACTTCATTTCATGAGAATTTAATATATTTGTATTCATACCGATGACATGAAGTATTCACTTGGCATGATTGACTATCAATTCAATTTGGAATTCAAAATTCAAAATAGAAGATTTAGAGAAATAATCAGTCATATGGGCCAATGAATGATTCTTTCTACAGACATTTCTTGAAAAAAGCTGGAGGATTTTTTTTTTACTAATTCAATGCTGCTGTAACTTTATTTTTGTCCATTCTGGTGCCAAGCACAGTAGGCCTTCACAAAATTACTTGCTTAATCAAAGCACATTTCCCCATCCCCTACCCCAGACATAAACACACACAAAAACACAACTAAAGAAAATAAGACTAGTTTATCTTAAACACACTTTATTTTGACTATTTTTATTCCATTTAGTATGATAGTTTATCAGTCTTTTCCAATACGTAAAATGTGACTATGGGCTTCCATTCAATTTCTACATTAAAGGACACTGATACTTTGTTTCCACCCCTGAGAATTCTGAATTATGGTATTAAATCACCTTCCTGTTTATTCAATAGTTTGAAACATATCTAAAATAAAAAGCACCAATCAACCAAGCTACCCAATTAAGATTTGTCATGATAATCAAATGACTAGTGTCAGTACATAGGCATAAAGCAAATTATATAAGCTGGCCTAACTGATTACAAAAAGGACCTCTTTCCTAAAACTCATTTCAATTCATTTAATATGGCCTAATCCAATAGAAAAAGCACAGGACCTGGACTGAAGACTCAGAAAAATTAGAAACCTGTAGGGTGACCTTGGACAAGGAAATCATTTAACCTCGGTTTTTTATGTTCCCTCAAATGTCAAATGAGCACCACCTGCTCCATACTTTCCACCAATTTGTTTTGAGGAGCTAATGTATAAAAGCCAACAAATTAAAAGACCATAAAAATGAGGCATCATTG